>NC_057801.1:560398147-560459818 GCF_018294505.1 Triticum aestivum
AGCTCATCGGCGCGGCGACGATGGGGCGACGGGACGGGGCGGCGACGATGGGACGGGCCGGCGACTATGGGGTGGGGCGCGGCGATGGGGCGGCCGGGGCGCGGCGACGGGGACGGGGATGGCCGGGGCGACGACGTCGACGGGGGCGACAACGAGGGGCGGGGACGGCCGGGGTCGGCGACGAGGGGCGGTGGCGGCGACGTCGATGGGGACGGCGTTGATCGGGGCAGGGCGGCGCGGCGGAGGGAAGAAACAGAGAGGGAAAGTGAATTTTTTCAACATTTGTATATATAGGATGGACCTTTAGTACCGGTTGGTTCCATGACCCGGTACTAAAGGTTTGTTTTGGCCAGGCCAAGCGGCGGGAAGCGCACCCCTTTAGTATCGGGTGGTGGCTCCAACCGGTACTAAAGACCCCCCCTTTAGTATCGGTTGGTGCCACGACCCGGTACTAAAGGGGTGCGCTGGCGCAGTGCGGTGCGGCAAGTTTAGTCCCACCTCGCTAGTCGAAGGGCTACCGCACTGGTTTATAAGCCCCAGTGCGGTAGCTCTCTCGAGCTCCTCTCCTAAGCAGGCCTACTGGGCCTAGTTGTTCAGTGCTGCCCTATGGGCCTACTGGGCCTTTGCGGGCCTGCATCCTGGCCCAACAGAAGGTTGTGTTTCTAGTCATATGCAGACCGCTTTGGCCCAGTAGGCGGGCTTTTTTTATTTTCTTAATTTTTTTGCTTTATTTATTTTTGTTTTATTTATTTTTGAGTTGTTTTTTTGTTGTATTTAGAGTTTCTTTCTGAATATTTTTGCTTTAGGTACAAAAAATTACAAACTTTCTGTTAGTGCCGGTAGTTTTCAAATTTGAATAGTTTAAATTTTGAATTATTTGAAATTTGTGTGAATCACTAGTTTGTGAATAACTTAACTATGAAAAAAGATTTTTCAGTGATTCTTTTTTCTTATGTTTAATATTATTGTGTTTTATCATTATACTCAATTTGATAATGCTTAGGTTATTTAAAAAATGAAATGCCTTTGTAACAGATGAGTTTTCGTCCGAAACCCTGATACTTCGAAAGAGATAGTAAATGCATGAAAGAATTTGTTTGCACATAAAATTTCTTCGCGTTTCAAATGCCAAAACACATTACTACCCTAACTATTACAGAGATTCCCTCCTGGGTGTGAAACACAGAAGAAAGTGATGATAGTGAAGCCGATCACATCCCGGATTTTTGGGTGTGAAACTTTTTCTTCGCGTGTGTCCCTTTGCACCGTAGCCATGGAAAATCTTCATCATTTAACTGGATGCTCGGGTCAATATTCACTGCGAATGGAGCAATTTCATCAAACTTTTCATAATCTTCTGACATGTCTATCTTGTCATCCACTCCCACGATGTTTCTTTTCCCTGAAAGAACTATGTGGCGCTTTGGCTCGTCGTATGATCCATTCGCTTCCTTATCTTTTCTTTTTCTCGGCCTGGTAGACATGTCTTTCATATAAAAAACCTGCGCCACATCATTGGCTAGGACGAATGGTTCTTCTGCATACGCAAGATTGTTGAGATCCACTGTTGTCATTCCGTACTGCAGGTCTTCCGTTACCCCACCTCGTGTCATATTGACCCATTTGCACCGAAACAAAGGGACCTTCAAACCACCTGCATAGTTAAGTTCCCATATGTCCTCTATGTAACCATAATATGTTTCCTTTCCCGTGTTGGTTGTTGCATCAAAGCGGACACAACTGTTTTGGTTGGTGCTCTTCTTATCTCGGGTGATCGTGTAAAATGTATTCCCATTTATCTGGTACCCTTTGAAAGTCATTATATTCGAAGATGGTAACTGGGACAACGAGTATAGGTCATCTTCAATATTGCCATCGTGCATGGCACGTTTCTGAAACCAACCGGCGAAAGTCCTCGTTTGTTCACGTGTAATCCAGTCGTCAGACTTCTCCGGGTGTTTGGAGTGTAGAAAATTCTTGTGTTCCTCCATATACAGAGCCACCAAGGCGGAATTCTGTAGAACTGTGTAGTGTGCTTCAGTGAGAGAATGCCCGTCCATACATATTATTTGATCCCCTCCTAGCGTGCCTTTTCCATCCAGTCTGCCCTTATGCCGCGCTTCAGGAACACCAATCGGCTTAAGGTCAGGAATAAGTCAATACAAAACTCAATGACCTCCTCATTTTCATGGCCCTTCGCGATGCTTCCTTCTGGCCTAGCACGGTTATGAACATATTTCTTCAAGACTCCCATGAACCTCTCAAAGGGGAACATATTGTTTAGAAATACAAGACCCAAAACGTTAATCTCTTCGCAAAGGTGAACTAGGACGTGCGTCATGATGTTGAAGAAGGATGGTGGGAACACCAACTCAAAACTGACAAGACATTGCACCAAATCATTCTGTAACCTTGGTATGATTTCTGGACTGATTACCTTCTGAGAGATGGCATTGAGGAATGCACATAGCTTCACAATGGCTAATCGAACGTTTTCCGGTAGAAGCCCCCTCAATGCAATCGGAAGCAGTTGCGTCATAATCACGTGGCAGTCATGAGACTTTAGGTTCTGGAACTTTTTCTCTGCCATATTTATTATTCCCTTTATATTCGACGAGAAGCCAGACAGTACCTTCATGCTGAGCAGGCATTCAAAGAAGATTTCCTTCTCTTCTTTGGTAAGAGCGTAGCTGGCCTGACCCTGATGTATGCCATCTTTTCCGTGCATACGTCACTACAACAGGAACCCCCCTATAGCAACGCTTTCTTCCGTATCTAAAAGTTCATATATGCGTTGTTAGTGTCAATACCAACGGTTTGGGATGCGCTGCCTTATCCAGTGTTGCTAGCGCATATTACAACGGTTATACCACTGTTGGTAAAAGGGACCGTTGCAAAAATGCAACACATAAAACAGACTTATGCAACACCTTTATATGTTGGTGCTTAATTTACAGGAATCAACATCCCATTGCTTGGCAACAGAGTTTGCAATGCTTCAAATCTTGGTACATATATAATGTGAATAATATTATTTTCTATACATATTGCTAGCAACTAAATTAATGCTCCACATAATGGTGATAATTATATATGCATTTCAAGTGAACAAAAAACAAGAGAATATACTCACGGGAGGAAGAAATCATATATTATATAAAATTGTTGGATTACAACAGTGGATATTACATAAGGAACATCATCCAAATGTGATGCATAATCTAAATATTTTCTTGAAAACAAAATGTAAACCAAAAGCATCCCTCAACATCACTACAACTTAACTAAAACTTAACAGAGGAACATCAGTCCTACAACTTAACTAAAATTGAAAGCATCCATCATCATCATCATCATCATCATCATCATCATCATCATTATCATCATCAGTATATTTGCCACATACCCATATAATCATCCATTTATGTTTTGAACCTACAAACAAAAAACAAAATGAACTGTTAACACACAATGCATTAACAAAAAACAAAAAAAAATGAATAACTTTCTGTGGTAATGTAAGTGTAATTAGAGAACGTGTAATACATTTTGAACATCTCACAACGGGTCCTGTTATGTCATGGATTCATATGAAAAAAAAGATGGCCACTATGGGACGATAAAACTGGAAACTCAAACTAAAATATTCCAAGGAATATTTAGAAGGGACCATGTATCTATGTTTCTGTAGAAAGACGCATTTTGGCTCCTATATATGGGATGAACACTTAAAAGGAGGACATTTATTTTATTTTGGTGATATACAGAAGATCCATTGAAATGTTCTATAGACAACACAAAAGAGATGACTGGTTTTTCCGTTTGGTCTACCATTTTTACACTATAAAATGCGAGGCAGACAACCTAGATTTCTGGTTCGTTTATGTTGAAGAGTTTCCAAAGAAAACGATTATAAGACTTAACAAATGCATATGTACGCATATGAAATACATGGTATACATACTCATCTAGAAGATATATTTTTCGCGCGTGATACATACATGTAGCTTAATTGTTTCCCTTTTAAATAGTATATCAAATCATGGATTAATTAATAGATTTATTTCGCTCGTACTGATTTGAGATGGTTTTGCTCTCTTTCGTATAGGGTCAAAACAAAAACATAGATTTAGAGCTTAAAAAACATAGATCATATACTACACATACCAATATAAAAAATGCGTGGCTGTGTATATACGTATTGTAAGCATCATTAATCCTCTTTTAGCTTAGCCCCACTGAAACTAATCATATGATCCATGCTCTCCAAACTTATATGAGCTCCTCATCCATGCATCATGCAAAAAGGTGTAAAGTAGTAAATAAGAAATTGCCCTAGAAATCAAACCTCTAGTCCAGTACGGGCGTGCATAAAATAGAACAGTATGAAGCCAATACCTACACACCTGGAGGCACGGGATGTAGCCAAAGTGCAGATGAGAAGTTCATTCAGCCATTATACGTCCTCGGTGGGGGCTCTCAACTTGATTATCCTCTTCATCGCCTGGGCTTTCGTTAGGTGATCTGTAATGACGTGCTCAGTGAGCTTCCTTTTTTTGTTACTGACCTTTTCCTATTATGTGAAAAGGAAGAATTGCGGCAAACAGGTTACACACTTTCAACATGAATCAGAAGCATACAACATGAGTCTTTCCTTTAGTATATTTTCCATTATATGAGAATGGAAATACATGTATGCAAGATCATATTTTGTGCTTAACGAAATAAATGGAGACTCAACTTATCTACTCACAATGCGTGCCTAGTAATTGCACATGTGTATGTATAACATATATATAAACTACAACAAACATACAGTTTAGTATCATGGATTCAGTCAGCGAATTACAAAAAACAGATCTTAATTTCATAACAGCTCTTCCTAAGCAAGTTCTAGCACCATAAATGTTCTTAATTATTTAGTACATCAATTTAACAAAAGAACGGCATTAAAACAAACCAAGCAGACAAATATATGAGGAAAGAGGTTAACTAAGAATCATTTTTTGATCTCGCGTGTAGTTTCAAATAAATACTGTTACGGTGCCACTGCCACCTTGACCTCCTGATGCATATACCCTCAAGTCTGCAATAACACTATCAAAGATATTCCATCTAAATAGAGTAGTTTGTGCTTTTAAGCTGTGGATCACTGGGTGAGGATAAAATTGAAAGAACAATTCAAGTAAACAAACCCGTACCTTTTGCATGTAAGGAACATAGCGAAGTAGATTGAACAAATCATGTACTGCTCCAAACCGACTTATCCACTTTCCAACAATATTAGAAGTGGTGCTTGAGTTTGCTGTGCAGAGGTACGACCACGCCTTCGCTGAACTGAATCACCTAATTGCTTGTATAGCACAAATTTAGCCATCCAAGTAATATGTATCTTCAGATGTCTGAAATTAAAGAAAGCACATTATCAATATTCCCCAAAACAAAACTCTAGGCTGTACGTCCCAGATTTCAGTAGCACAACACAACATAAAAATCCTCAAAAGCAAAAAACCTACTCTCTTCTTGCTCCTTCTGTACCTGCAACCCGCCAGAAATAGTTCCTCTTCTCGGCAACTTCACCAACAATAGGGGCTGTCCAATCAGATAGAAACTGTCTTTGATGTACCGCCTTCTCCACTGCATTGGATTTCAGTTTTGGTTGGGCACGGAATGCGAAATTGGAAGGATGTCCTGGTGCAGTGGATATTAAAAGGTTGCAGAGCAGGGATCAGGGAGAGGATTCCTATTCGCAAAAAAAGGGGAGAGGCTTCCTGGATCGTTTTACATGGAGGACACGTGAATAGTGGAGAACAATTAGGAGGAGGAGCACTGGAGGAGGACGAACGGGGCTACAGATGTGGGTGATGCATTTGTATCGCGAGGGGCTACGGATGTGGAACGAGGGATGCGGTTGCCTGTGCTTGTTCATGGCCGTACCTTGGATTCACCATTGGTCGCAGCGGAGCGGTTACGAGGGGCGGCACGCCGGGATGCAGGGCTGCAGGGGTGGTGACAAGGGGCGGCGCGCTAGGACGGAGGGTCGCAGGGCAGCGGTGAGGAGCGGCGCCGGGACAGAGGATCACAGGGGAGTGGTGAGGGCGGCGTGCAGGGATGCAGGTAGGTCGCAGCCGTGCAAAGGAGTGGCAACGACTAACGAGCGACGGCGGCCGGCATGGGAGGGCTCGAGAGGAGAAGGGGAGGTTGAGGAAAGGGAACGACCTAGGTTAGTCGTGAAAGCCAACTTGGGCTGGGTTAGCGCATTGGGCTTTACATGGAGTTGTGGTAAATGGGTCAGGATCTGCACTAAACGCATATGCTACAACGCCTATATGCGTATCTCTTTTAAACTTTGCAACGTATAGTCAAAATGTCGTAGAATATGTGTTGCATTATAGGGGGTATCCTTGTAGTGCGTTGCTGGTCCTCCCGTGCCTCTGGTGTATCTTTTGTCTTCCCATACACGCCCAAGAAGCCAAGCAGGGTCACGCAAAGATTCTTCATCAAGTGCATCACGTCGATTGCGGAGCGGACCTCTAGGTCTTCCCAATAGGACAGGTCCCAAAATATAGATTTCTTCTTCCACATGGGCGCGTGTCCGTCAGCGTCCTTCGGAACAGGTTGTCCGCCAGGACCCTTTCCAAAGATTACCTTCAAATCCTTGACCATATCATGTACATCAGCACTAGTACAGTGGCGAGGCTTCGTCCGGTGATCCGCCTCACCTTTGAAATGCTTGCCTTTCTTTCTTACAGGATGCCTGCTCGGAAGAAATCGACGATGTCCCAGGTACACATTCTTCCTACAACTCTCCAAATATATACTGTCAGTATCATCCAAACAGTGCGTGCATCCGCGGTATCCCTTGTTTGTCTGTCCTGAAAGGTTACTGAGAGCAGGCCAATCATTGATGGTCACGAACAACAACGCCTTTAGGTCAAATTCTTCCTGTCCGTGCTCATCCCACACACGTACACCTGTTCCATTCCACAGCTGTAATAGTTCTTCAACTAATGGCCTTAGGTACACATCAATGTCGTTGCTGGGTTGCTTAGGGCCTTGGATGAGCACTGGCATCATAATAAACTTCTGCTTCATGCACAACCAAGGAGGAAGGTTATACAAACATAGAGTCACAAGCCACGTGCTATGGTTGCTGCTCTGCTCCCCAAAAGAATTAATGCCATCTGCACTTAGACCAAACCATACGTTCCTTGGGTCACCTGCAAACTCCTCCCTGTACTTTCTCTCGATTTTTCTCCACTGCGAACCGTCAGCCGGTACTCTCAACTTTCCGTCTTTCTTACGGTCTTCTCTGTGCCACCGCATCACCTTCGCATGCTCTTTGTTTTGGAAGAAACGTTTCAACCGTGGTATTATAGGAGCATACCACATCACCTTGGCAGGAATCTTCTTCCTGGGGCGCTCGCCCTCGACATCACCAGGGTCATCGCGACTGATCTTATAACGCAATGCACCACATACCGGGCAAGCGTTCAAATCCTCATACGCACCGCGGTAGAGGATGCAGTCATTAGGGCATGCATGTATCTTCTACACCTCTAACCCTAGAGGGCAGATAACCTTCTTTGCTTC
The DNA here is from genome assembly GCF_018294505.1 of Triticum aestivum. Taxonomy (NCBI): domain Eukaryota; kingdom Viridiplantae; phylum Streptophyta; class Magnoliopsida; order Poales; family Poaceae; genus Triticum; species Triticum aestivum. The sequence goes on from NC_057801.1 coordinate 560,405,741, forward strand.
ATACGTACTCTCGGGCAATTCGTTGTCCTTTGGAAGCATATTCTTTATCATTACCAGCAACTTTCCAAATCCCTTGTCAGATACACCATTCTCTGCCTTCCATTGCAGCAATTCCAGTGTGGTGCCCAACTTTTTTTGTCAGCTTCACAATTCGGGTACAACAATTTTTTGTGATCTTCTAACATGCACTGCAACTTCTTCCTCTCCAAATCACTTGCGCAGTTTCTCTTTGCATCGGCAATGGCCCGACCTAGATCATCAGCGGGCTCATCTGATGCCTCTTCTTGAGCTTGTTCCCGCATTGCCGGCTCAGCTTCTTCCTCCATTGTTGTATCATCGTATTTAGGGAACCCATGGCCAGGATAGATGTCGTCTTCTTCTTCTTCATTGTCTTCCATCATAACCCCTCTTTCTCCGTGCTTGGTCCAAACATTATAGTGGGGCATGAAACCAGACTCAAATAGGTGGACGTGAATGGTTCTTGACGTAGAGTAATTGTGACCATTCTTACAGCCAGCACATGGACAAGGCATAAAACCATCTGCCCACTTGTTTGCCTCAGCGGCAAGCAGAAAAGTATGCACGCCATTAATGAACCCGTGAGAGCATCGGTCATCATACATCCATTGTCGGCTCATATCTTCATTATACACAACACCGAATATACCAAATTAATAAAAGTTCATACATAAAGTTCATATACAACACTTAATTAAATGCAACACACAAATAACTCTCTAGCTAAAGAATTTAAATGCAACAACAAATGCGATCAAGATCACAACTAAGGTAACAATTGATCCAACAGCATAATGATACCAAGCCACACTATCAATGGCATATTTTCTAATCTTTCTAATCTTCAACCTCATTTTCTCCATCTTGATCTTGTGATCATCGACGACACATGCAACTCCAATTCCATCTTCCCCCCCTCAATTCTTTTCAATTTTTCTTTCAAATACTCGTTTTCTCTTTCAACTAAATTTAACCTCTCGACAATAGGGTCGGTTGGAATTTTCGGTTCACATACCTCCTAGATAAAAATATCTATGTCAACTTGATGGGCATAATTTGTCATAAACACAAAATGCAACAACTAGTTTTAAAAGAGAATATACCACATCCGAATCATAACAAGGACAAGGGCCGACGGGGACGAATATCAAAACCATGGCACTATGTATAACAAACAACGTACGGGTAAGACAATTATACAAGTAACTATATATCCAAATCACACAAACATCAAATTGGTAATGTAAAACATTCATGAACAAGAGCCTCACCACAAGGTGGTGCCAGCGACGGGACGGTGCGGGCGATCGACGGTGGTTACGACGGAGATTTAGAAGGCACTAAGTAAACCACACCTACATATGCAAACTAAGTGTTATTTTTGACCTCAAATTGCATATAAATCAAATACTAGCAAATATAATTCCTCCCAAATTAATCACTATATAAAGCATTGCAAGAGCTAATCTAGCAATGAGAGTTGAAAGGACAAAGTTGCTAACCTTTGTGATCATTTGAATGGATGGGGGCCTTCAAATCTTGACAAATTTTGGGCAAAATATGTGAGGAGCTCGAGGAAGAGAGGGGAAGGATAGAGGAAGTGAGGGGAAAGGGGAAGAATAGAGTGGCTCGGGTGGATGAAGGGTTTATGTACGTCGACCTTTAGTACCGGTTCGTGCCACGAACCAGTACTAAAGGTGCTGGACGGGCCCCAGACTGACAACATCCTGCCACCACTCTCTTTAGTACCGGTTCGTGGCACGAACCGGTGCTAAAGGTTCGCCACGAACCAGTACTAATGAGAGCGGCCGGCTAGCCGTTGGAACCGGCACTAATGGACACATTAGTACCGGCTCAAAATCAAACCGGCACTAATGTGTCTCAGATTTGCCCCCTTTTTCTACTAGTGTGACTACATCACTTGAATCCCCAACAATAGCATCCGTGTTACCATACTAAACCCTTCTATCACTGGTGTTCAGAATAAGACATCACGGTTTCCCTGCTCTTAACCTCTCTGTGGGTCGCTCTCCATGATCCTGGGTGAAGGAAATATGCCCCAGAGGCAATAATAAAGTTGTTATTTTATATTTCCTTATTCATGATGAATGTTTATTATTCATGCTAGAATTGTATTGACCGAAAACTTAAATACATGTGTGAATACATAAACAAATACCATGTCCCTAGTAAGCCTCTACTAGACTAGCTCGTTGACCAAAGATGGTTAAGGTTTCCTAACCATAGACATGTGTTGTCATTTGATAACGGGATCACATCATCAGGAGAATGATGTGATGGAAAAGACCCATTCGTTAGCTTACCATATTGATCGCTCAGTTTATTACTATTGCTTTCTTGATGACAAGTACATAATCCTTCGACTATGAGATTATGCAACTCCCATATACCGGAGGAATATCTTGTGTGCTATCAAATGTCACAACATAACTGGGTGATCATAAAGATGCTCTACAGGTATCTTCGAAGGTGTTTGTTGAGTTGGTATAGATCAAGATTATGATTTGCCACCCCGAGTATCGGAGAGGTATCTCTGGGCCCTCTCAGTAATACACATCATAAGAAGCCTTGCAAGCAAAGTGACTAAGGAGTTAGTTACAAGATGATGTATTGCGGAATGAGTAAAGAGACTTGCCGGTAATGAGATCAAACTAGGTATGAAGATACCGATGATCGAATCTCGGGCAAGTAACATACCGATGGACAAAGGGAATTACGTATGTTGTCATAAGGTTTGATTGATAAAGATCTTCGTAGAATATGTAGCAGCCAATATGGGCATCCAGGTTCCGCTATTGGTTATTTACTGGAGAGGTGTCTCGGTCATGTCTACATAGTTCTTGAACCCGTAGGGTCCGCACGCTTAACGTTCGTTGACATATAGTGTTATATGAGTTATATGATTTGGTGACCCAATGTTGCTTGGAGTCCCGGATGAGATCACAGACATGCCGAGGAGTCTCGAAATGGTCGAGAGGTAAAGATTGATATATAGGACGATGGTATTGGGACATCGGAAGAGTTTCGGAGTGTACCGGGTAGTCATTGGGTCGCTGGAAGGGGTTCTGGACACCCCTGGTAAGTGTATGGACCTAATGGGCCAAAGGGGGGGGGACAGACCAACTCACTAGCAGGCTGGTGCGCCCCTCTCCTTGGCTGGCCGACCCTAGGGGAAGGAAAGGGGAGGGGTGGCGCCTCCTGCCTTTCCCTCCTCGTGAGAGAAAGGAAAGGTGGGGGGGGGGTCCTCCCCCTGCCTTCCTCCTGCACTCAAATAAGGAAGGGGGGAGGGGGGCTTGGGGAAGACCCCAAGTACGATCCAGCCCTACTTGGGGTGCCCTTGGCCTCTCTCCTCTTCCCCAACCTATATATATGTGGGAGGGGGCGTGCTACTTCTTGATCTTGTGTTGGTTTTTCATTGAAGAGGAAAGGGTGATGCAACAAAGTAGAGATAAGTATTTCCCTCAGTTAGAGAACCAAGGTATCAATCCAGTTGGAGACAACACGCAAGTCACCAATACCTGCACAAACAATCAAACACTTGCACCCAACGCGATAAAGGGGTTGTCAATCCCTTCATGGTCACTTCCAAAAGTGAGATCTCATAGAGATAGATAAACAAAAGATAAAATATTTTTGGGGTTTTTGGTTTATAGATCTGAAAGTAAAAGATTGCAAAATAGTAGAACAGAAACTAATATGATGGAAAATAGACCCGGGGACATAGGTTTCACTAGAGGCTTCTCTCAAGATGGCAAATAATACGGTGGGTGAACAAATTACTGTCGAGCAATTGATAGAAAAGCGCAAAGTTATGACGATATCCAAGGCAATGATTATGAAATATAGGCATCACGTCCGTATCAACTAGACCGATTCCTGCCTGCATCTACTACTATTATTCCACACATCGACCGGCTCCTGCCTGCATCTAGAGTATTAAGTTCATGAAGAACAGAGTAACACTTTAAGTAAGATGACATGATGTAGAGGAATAAACTCAAGCAATATGGTGTAAACCCCATCTTTTTATCCTCGATGGAAACAATACAATACTAAAGGAAATATGCCCTAGAGGTAATAATAAAGTTGTTATTTATATTTCCTTATATCATGATAAGTGTTTATTATTCATGCTAGAATTGTATTAACCGGAAACTTGATACATGTGTGGATACATAGACAAAGCACCGTGTCCCTAGTAAGCCTCTACTAGACTAGCTCGTTAATCAAAGATGGTTAAGTTTCCTAACCATGGACATGTGTTGTCATTTGATGAACGGGATCACATCATTATGAGAATGATGTGATGGACAAGACCCATCCTTTAGCTTAGCATTTGATCGTATAGTTTATTGCTACTACTTTCAAGTATGTCAAATACATATTCCCTTGACTATGAGATCATGCAACTCCCGGATACTGGAGGAGTGCCTTGTGTGCTATCAAACATCACAACGTAACTGGGTGATTATAAAGATGCTCTACAGGTATCTTCGGAGGTGTTTTGTTGGGTTGGCGTGAATCGAGATTAGGATTTGTCACTTTGAGTATCGGAGAGGTATCTCTGGGCCCTCTCGGTAATGCACATCATAAGAAGCCTTGCATGCAAAGTGACTAATGAGTTAGTTGCAGGATGATGCATTACGGAACAAGTAAAGAGACTTGCTGGTAACAAGATTGAACTAGGTATGAAGATACCGACGATCGAATCTCGGGCAAGTAACATACCGATGGACAAAGGGAATAACATATGTTATCATAACAGTTTGACCGATAAAGATCTTCATAGAATATGTGGGAGCCAATACGAGCATCCAGGTTCCGCTATTGGTTATTGACCGTAGAGGTGTCTCAGTCATGTCTACATAGTTCTCGAACCCGTAGGGTCCGCACGCTTAAAATTCGATGACGATATTGTATTATATGAGTTATGTGATTTGGTGACCGAACGTTGTTTGGAGTCCCGGATGAGATCAAGAACATGAAGAGGAGTCTCGAAATGGTTGAGAGGTAAAGATTGATATATAGTACGATGGTATTCGAACACTGGAACTGTTTCGGGAAGCACCGGGTACTTATAAGGTCAACGGAAGGGGTTCCGGGCACCCCCGACAAAAGGTATGGGCCTTATGGGCCAAGAGGGGAAACACACCAGCCACAAAGGGGATGGTGCACCCCCCATATGGGCTGGCAAAATTGGAGAAGGAAAAAGGGAATAGGATTCCCCTTCCCCCTCTTCCCTTCCTACTCCGAATAGGAATAGGAGAGGGGGGTTGGCCGAATTGGGAGGGGACCCCAAGTAGGATTCCTCCTACATGGGGCGCCCCCTTGGCTGCCTCTCCTCCCCTCCAACCTATATATATATATGTGGGGAGGGGGGGGGCACCTACAAGACAGGACAATAACTGTTAGCCATGTGCGGCGCCCCCCTCCACAGTTTACACCCCCGGTCATATTGTCGCAATGCTTAGGAGAAGCCCTGTACGGATCACTTCACCATCACCGTCACCATGCCATTGTGCTAACGTAACTCATCTACTTCCTCGACACCTTACTGGATCAAGAGGGCGAGGAACGTCATCAAGATGAACGTGTGCATAACTCAGAGGTACCATACATTTGATACTTGACCGGTCGAAGCTAGAAGAAGTTCGACTACATCAACTGCGTTGTCAAACACTTCTGCTTTCGGTCTTCGAGGGTACGTAGACACACTCTCCCCCCTCATTGCTATGCATCTCCGAGATAGATCTTGCATGAGCGTAGTTTTTTTTTGAAATTGCATGCTGCGTTACCCAACAGTGGCATCCGAGCCAGGTCTATGCGTAGATGATATGCACGAGTAGAACACAAAGAGTTGTGGGCGGTGACCGTCATACTGCTTACCACCAATGTCTTATTTTGATTCGGCGGTATTGCTGGATGAAGCAGCTCGGACCAACCTTATATGACCACATTCATGAGACCGGTTCCATCGGTAGACATGCAACTAGTTTTGCATAAAGGTGGCAGGCGGGTCTCTGTTTCTCCTACTTTAGTTGAATCGAATTTGACTGCGGCTGGTCCTCGTTGAAGGTTAAAACAACAAACTTGATAAATCACCGTTGTGGTTTTTGTGCCGTCGGTAAGAACGATTCTTGCTAGAATCCCGTAGCAGCCACGTAAAACTTGCAACTACAAAGTAGAGGACGTCTAACTTGTTTTTGCAGGGCATGTTGTGATGTGATATGGTCAAGACATGATGTGATATACACTATTGTATGAGATGATCATGTTTTGTAAAAGTTATCGGCAACCGGCAGGAGCCTTATGGTTGTCTCTTTAATATATAAAATGCAAGCGCCATGTAATTGCTTTACTTTATCACTAAGCCGTAGCAATTGTTGTAGAAGCAATAGTTGCCACGACGCAAAGATGGAGATCAAGGTGTCGAGCCAGTGACAATGGAGATCATGATGATGCTTTGGAGATGGAGATCAAAAGCACGAGATGATGATGGCCATATCATGTCACATATTTTGATTGCATGTGATGTTTATCTTTTATGCATCTTATTTTTCTTAGTACGACGGTAGCATTATAAGATGATCCCTTAAATAAAATTTCAAGGTATAAGTGTTCTCCCTGAGTATGCACCGTTGCGACAGTTCTTCGTGCTGAGACACCATGTGATGATCGGGTGTGATAGGCTCTACGTTCACATATAACGGGTGCAAGACAGTTTTGCACACGCGGAATACTCAGGTTAAACTTGACGAGCCTAGCATGTACAGACATGGCCTCGGAACACTGGAGACCAAAAGGTCAAACGTGAATTATATAGTAGATATGATCAACATAGAGATGTTCACCATTGATGACTACTCCATCTCATGTGATGATCGGATATGGTTTAGTTGATTTGGATCACATATCATTTAGATGACTTGAGGGATGTCTATCTAAGTGGGGGTTCTTAAATTTGATTAATTGAACTTAATTTATCATGAACTAAGTCCTGATAGTATTTGCAAATTATGTTGTAGATCAATAGCTCATGATGTAGCTCCCCGTTTATTTTTTATATGTTCCTAGAGAAAAATAAGTTGAAATATGATAGTAGCAATGGTGCGGAATGGGTCCATGATCTGAGGATTATCCTCATTGCTGCATAGAAGAATTATATCCTTGATGCACCTCTAGGTGACAAACCTATTGCAGGAGCACATGCATACGTTATGAACGTTTGGCAAGCTCGATATGATGACTACTTAATAGTTTAGTGGGCCATGCTTTATGGCTTAGAACCGGGACTTCAGAAATGTTTTGAACGCCACACAACATATGAGATGTTCCAAGAGCTAAATTTGGTATTTCAGATTTATGCTCGTGTTGAGAGGTATGAGAGCTCTAACAAGTACTTTGCCTACAAGATGGAGGAGAATAGCTCAGCTAGTGAGCATGTGCTCAGAATGCATGGGAACTACAATCGCTTGAATCAAATGGGAGTTAATCTTCCAGATAAGATAGTGATTGACAGAGTTCTCTAGTCACTATCACCAAGCTACTAGAACTTCGTGACGAACTATAATGTGCAAGGGATAACAAAAAAGATTCCTGAGCTCTTCGCGATGCTGAAATCGGCGAAGGTAGAAATCAAGAAAGCGAATCAAGTGTTGATTGTTAACAAGACCACTAGTTTCAAGAAAAAGGGAAAAGGAAAAGAAAGGGAACTTCAAGAAGAATGACAAGCAAGTTGCCACTCCCATGAAGAAGCCCAAAGCTAGACCTAAGCCTGAAACTAAGTGCTTCTACTGCAAAGGAAATGATCACTGGAAGTGGAACCGCCTCAAATACTTGGTGGATAAGAAGGATGTCAAAGGGAACAAAGGTATATTTGATATACATGTTATTGATGTGTATTTTACTAGTGTTCATAGTAACCCCTAGGTATTTGATACCAGTTCAATTGCTAAGATTAGTAACTCGAAACAGGAGTTGTAGAGACTACTTAAAAGCGAGGTGATGATGTGTGTTGGAAACGATTCCAAGGTTAATATGATCACCATCGCACACTCCCTCTACCTTAGGGATTAGTGTTGAACCTAGATAAATGTTATTTGGTGTTTGCGTTGAGCATGAATATGATTAGATCATGTTTATTGCAATACAGTTATTCATTTAAGTTAGGGAATAATTGTTACTCTATTTACATGAATAAAACCTTCTATGGTCATACACCCAATGTAAATGGTTTATTGAATCTCGATTGTAGTGATACACATATTCATAATATTGATGCCAAAAGATGCAAAGTTGATAATGGTAGTGCAACATATTTGTGGCACTGCCATTTAGGTCATATTGGTGTAAAGTGCATGAAGAAACTCCATGCAGATGGGCTTCTGGAATCACTTGATTATGAATCATTTGATACTTGCGAACCATGCCTCATGGGAAAGATGACTAGAACTCCGTCCTCCATAACAATGGAGCGAGTCAATGACTTATTGGAAATAATACATACCAATGTATGCGGTCCGGTGAGGTTTGAGGCATGCAGAGGGTATCGTTATTTTCTGACCTTCACAGATGATTTGAGCAGTTATGGGTATACCTACTTAATGAAACACCAGTCTGAAACATTTGAAAAGTTCAAGGAATTTCAAAGAGAAGTGGAGAATCATTGTAACAAGAAAAATAAAGTTTCTACGATCTGATCGCGGAGGCGAATATTTGAGTTACGAGTTTGGCCTTCATTTAAAACAATGTGGAATAGTTTCACAACTCACGCCACCTGGAACACCACAATGTAATGGTGTGTCTGAATGTCGTAATCGTACTTTATTAGATATGATGAGATCTATGATGTCTCTTACCGATTACCACTATTGTTTTGGGGTTATGCATTAGAGACAGCCACAATCACGATAAATAGGTCACCGTCTAAATCCGTTGGGACGACACCGTATGAACTGTGCTTTAGCAAGAAACCTAAGCTGTCATTTCTTAAAATTTGGGGTTGCGACACTTATGTCAAAAGGCTTCGGCATGATAAAATCAAACCCAAATCGGAGAAGTGCGTCTTCATAGGATACGGTGAGGAAACAATTGGGTACACCTTCCATCACAGATCTGAAGGCAAGGTCTTTATTGCTGAGAATGGGTCCTTTCTAGAGAAGGAGTTTCTGTCGAAAGAAGTGAGTGGGAGGAAAGTAGAACTTGATGAGGTAATTGTACCTTCTCTCAATTTGGAAATTAGCTCATCAGAGAAATCCGTTCCCGTGATGCCTACACCAACTAGAGGGGAAGGTAATGATGATGATCATCAAAACTTCAGATCAAGTTACTACCGAACCTCATAGGTCAACCAGAACACGACCGACACTAGAGTGATACGGTAATCCTGTTCTGGAGGTCATGTTACTAGATCATGACGAACCTACGAACTATGAAGAAGCTGTGATGAGCCCGGATTCCGATAAATGACTTGAGGCCATGAAATATGAGATAGGATCCATGTATGAGAATAAAGTGTGGACTTTGGTGGATTTGCCTGATGATCAGTGACCCATAGAGAATAAATGGATCTTCAAGAAGAAGACTGGCGCTGATGGTAATGTTACTGTCTACAAAGCTCGACTTGTCGCAAAAGGATTTCGACAAGTTGAAGGAGTTGACTACGATGAGACTTTCTCACCTGTAGCGATGCTTAAGTCTGTCCGAATCATGTTTGAAATTGCCGCATTTTATGATTATGAAATCTGGCAAATGGATGCCAAAACTGCATTCCTTAATGGATTTCTTAAAGAAGAGTTGTATATGATGAAACCAGAAGGTTTTGTCGATCCTAAAGGTGCTAACAAAGTGTGCAAGCTCTAGCGATCCATCTATGACTGGTGCAAGCATCTCAGAGTTGGAATATATGCTTTGATGAGGTCATCAAAGCATATGGTTTTATACAGACTTTCGGAGAAGCCTGTATTTACAAGAAAGTGAGTGGGAGCTCTATAGCATTTCTAATATTATATGTGGATGACATATTGTTGATTGGAAATGATGTAGAATTTCTGGATAGCATAAAGGGATACTTGAATAAGTATTTTTGAATAAAAGACCTGGATAAAGCTACTTATGTATTGGGCATCAAGATCTATAGAAATAGATCGAGGCGCTTAATAGGACTTTCACAAAGCACACACCTTGACAAAATTTTGAAGGAGTTCAAAATGGATTAGTAAAAGAAAGAGTTCTAGCCTATATTGTAAAGTGTGAAGTTGAGTAAGACTCAAAGCCCGACCACGACAGAAGATAGAGAGAGAATGAAAGTCATTCCCTATGCCTCAGCCATAGGTTCTGTAAAGTATGCCATGCTGTGTACCAGACCTGTTATGTGCCTTGACATGAGTTTGGCAAGCGGGTACAATAGTGATCTGATACGTCTCTAACGTATCTATAATTTTTGATTGTTCCATGCTATTATATTATCTGTTTTGGATGTTTAATAGGCATTTATATGCTATTTTATATTATTTTTGGGACTAACCTATTAACTGAGGGCCTAGTGCCAGTTTCTGTTTTTTTTGCCTATTTTAGAGTTTTGCAGAAAAGGAATACCAAACGGAATGAAACCTTCGCAATGATCTTTCTTGGACCGAAAGCAAAACTAAAGACTTGGAGATGAAGTCGGAGACGCAACGAGGAAGCCACGAGGCACAAGGGCACGCCCCCACCCTCGTGGGCCCCTCGTAGCTCCCCTAACCTAGTTCCTTTGCCTATATATATACACTTATACCCTCAAAACATCCAAGGGAGCCATGAAACCACTTTTCCACCGTGGCAACCTTCTGTACCTGTGAGATCCCATCTAGGGGCCTTTTCCGGCATCCTGCCGGAGGGGGATTCGATCATGGAGGGCTTCTACATCAACACCATTACCTCTCCGATGAAGCATGAGTAGTTTACCACAGACCTTTGGGTCCATAGTTATTAGCTGGATGACTTCTTCTCTCTCTTTGATTCTCAATACCATGTTCTCCTTGATGTTCTTGGAGATCTATTCGATGTAATATTATTTTGTGGTGTGTTTGCCGAGATCTGATGAATTGTGGATTTATGATCAGATTATCTATGCATATTATTTGGTTCTTCTCTGAATTCTTATATGCCTGATTTGATATCTTTTCAAGTCTCTTCGAATTATCGGTTTAGTTTGGCCTACTAGATTGATCTTTCTTGCAATGGGAGAAGTGCTTAGCTTTGGGTTCAATCTTGCGGTGTCCTTTCCCAATGACAGTAGGGGCAGCAAGGCACGTATTGTATTGTTGTCATCGAGGATAAAAGATGGGGTTTTCATCATATTGCTTGAGTTAATTCCTCTACATCATGTCATCTTGCTTAATGCGTTACTCCATTCTTTATGAACTTAATAGTCTAGATGCATGCTGGATAGCGATCGATGTGTGGAGTAATAGTAGTAGATGCAGGAAGAAGTCAGTCTACTTGACACGGACATGATGCCTATGTTCATGATCATTCCCTTAGATATCATCATAACTGTGCATTTTTCTATCAATTGCTTGGCAGTTATTTGTTCACCCACCGTACTATTTGCTATCTTGAGAGAAGCCACTAGTGAAACCTATGGCCCCCGGGTCTCTTTTCCATATTATTGAATCTCGTTTACATCTTGCTAGTTTCTGATATACTATTTTGCAATCTTTTACTTTCCGATCTATAAACCAAAAATACCAAATATATTTACTTTACCATTTATCTATCTCTATCAGATCTCACTTTTGCAAGTGACCGTGAAGGTATTAACAACCCCTTTACCGCATTGGGTGCAAGTTGTTGATTGTTTGTGCATGTATTCGGTGACTTGTGCGTTGTATCCTACTGGATTGATACATTGATTCTCAAAACTGAGAGAAATACTTATGCTACTTTGTTGCATCACCCTTTCCTCTTCAAGGGAAAACCAACGCAAGCTCAAGAGGTAGCAAGAAGGATTTCTGGGCCGTTGCCAGGGAGATCTATGTCAAGTCAAGCCATAGCAAGTACCTATCATAAACTCTTCTCCCTTGCATTACATTATTCGACATTCGCCTCACGTTTTCCTCTCCCCCACTTCTAAAACGATTTTCGAAAACCTTTGCCTTTTCTTTGCCCCTCTTTCGTTCGTCTCTTTTCGCTTTCTTCTTGTGTTTTTGTGTGTTGGATTAATTGCTCTGTCTCGATGGCTCGGGATAATACTAAATTGTCTGACTTTTCCAACAGCAACAACAATGATTTTATTAGCACTCTGATTGCTCCTACTACTAATGCTGAATCTTGTGAAATTAATGCTGCTTTGTTGAATCTTGTTATGAAAGATCAATTTTCTGGCCTTCTTAGTGAAGATGCCGCATCCCATCTAAACAATTTCGTTGATTTGTGCGAGATTCAAAAGAAGAAAGATGTGGATAATGATATTGTTAAATTGAAGCTATTTCCGTTTTCGCTTAGAGATCGTGCTAAAACTTGATTCTCATATTTGCCTAAAAATAGTATTGATTCATGGAACAAGTGTAAAGATGCTTTCAAATCTAAGTATTTTCCTCCCGCTAAGATCATCTCCCTTTGGAACGATATTATGAATTTTAAGCAACTTGATCATGATCATGTTGCACAATCTTGGGAGAGGATGAAATTGATGATACGTAATTGCCCTACACATGGTTTGAATTTGTGGATGATTATACAAAATTTTTATGCCGAATTGAATTTTGCTTCTAGAAATCTTTTAGATTCGGTCGCGGGAGGCACTTTTATGGAAATCACTTTAGGATAAGCTACTAAACTCCTAGATAATATTGTGGTTAATTATTCTGAATGGCACACCGAAAGATCCACTGGTAAAAAAGTTCATGCGATTGAAGAGATTAATCTTTTGAGTGGAAAGATGGATGAACTTATGAAATTATTTGCTAATAAAAGTGTTTCCTCTGATCCTAATGATATGCCTTTGTCCACTTTGATTGAGAATAATAATGAATCTATGGATGTGAATTTTGTTGGTAGGAACAATTTTGGTAACAACCACTACAAAAAAAGACACATCCGTGACATTTTGGGCAGAACGAATTTTTTCTGTCATAGTTATGACACTTCTATGAGGATAATTGTGACAAAACCCGGTATCATCATAGATATGGTGGGCTCCTACTTCTATGAAAAAAAATCATGACAGAAAATGGGCTTTTCGTCCTGGGCGGGCTGGAGACGCAGCTGCATGACATTCTTTGGGCCGTCCATGACGGAAAAAACCATGGTAGAAGCGAGGGCGAGGAAAATATTGGGGTGTTCCCGGTTACGGTGGGTGGTCAGGGCTGAGCGATGCATGGAGGTTTGCACATTTCTCTCATACAAGCACGTGCGTGGGTGCGAGGCGTTGGGCTCTAACTGAACCCGAGCGAGGCATTCGCCTACTGAACCTGTGCGACTGCACTACAGGCTACACGTTACTGAACCCGAGCGATCAATCGATGGTTGTTAACTAAACCCGATCGAGGGATTCCTTCGCTACTACTGCTAACTAAAGCCGATCGATGCTGCCTTTGGATGAACAGTGAGCATTGTTGGGGGAGTTTGGATAAACAGTTCCCGGTGGGGGTGGATGAACAGGACCCCGTGGTGTTGCCTCTGGATGAACAGGGCCCCGATCAATCGAGCCGGTTGGGGCTGGATGAACAGGACCCTATGGAGGGATGGATGAACAGGATGACCCCGTGGAGGGCTGGTTGAACAGTAGCCGGTGGAGGGCTGGATGAACAGTAGTCCGTGGAGGGGTGGTTGAACAGGAACCTGTGGAGAGGGCTGGTTCAATAGTAGCCGGTGGAGTAGCGCACGGTGGAGGCTGGATGAACAGGAGCCCATGGATGAACAGTCGCAGGTGGAGGCTGGAGGAGGTCGATGGTGGATGAACAGTAGCCCGTGGGGGCTGGATGAGGTCGACGGTGGAGATGAACAGTATCCAGTGGAGTCCCATTTTGCGGTACGCCACACCCCTCCCGATTAACAAGACCCACGTTTCGACCGTAGCACTCCAACACAAGTCCGTTTCCTCTGTTTTGTGGTACGCCACACCCCTCCCGATCAACAGGACCCCGATTCGACCGTAGGAGGTCCAACACAAGTCCGTTTCCTCCATTTTGCGGTACGCCAGACCCCTCCCGATGAACAGGATCCCGTTTCGAACATGGCCAGTCAAACATAAGGCCGTTTCCTCCATTGCACGGTATGCCATGCCTCGTTTCCATCTGCTGTTTCGTCCAAGCCCTCCCGATAAACACGACAACAGATTCCGTTCCGACCCAGCCGGTTGGCTCCCCATGAACACGACGACGACCCTGTTTCTCCATTCCGACCCAGCCATGTACACGAGCACTGGCCGTACATATGCGCGAGTAGGCGTTCGAGACCCCGCCCGTATGTACGTATGTGCCCATATTTTCTTTCTTGCACACTGGCCGTTGTACGTACGTGTACATGCTAAATGCGCGCCTCTACTACGACACGTGCGCGCCTCTACATCAACCACTATGTACGCACACGTTTGCGACCAGAATGACAACGCTACGTATGCTTCAACTAGGTGGGTCTCGATTGTTAGGCACTTCCTTGCATGTGAAGATGTAGATGGTGGGTCCCAGCAGTCAGGGGGGCGAATCATTTTTTTTTGCCTGGACGCACTTCCTTGCGTGCAAAGATGTGGCTGGTGGGTCCCAGCAGTCAGGGAGGAAATGTTTTTTTGTGAAATACGGTGGCCCGTCCGGTGGGTCCCTGTTGTCAGGTGGAGGATTAAATATTTTGCGCGTAATAAGGAGGCACTTCCTTGCGGCCGCCATGGACCCAGCTGTCAGCCTCTCCATGTACAGTACTCTTCTGATGGAAGTCGTTCCTTGACCACGTTGACCACACCACGGCGAGAGCACCAGGGCGGTGGATGACGGCGAGGCCTAGGAAGGGGACGACACGGAGCCGAGGAAGACGTGGAGCCGGGGAAGACGCGGCAGTGGAAGCCCGCGCGGAGAGGAGTACGAGGGTTCACTGGTTTGGCTGTGGTGTGAGGCTGTCGTCGCTGCAAGGCCTGGCCAGCGGTGGGAATAGTAGGGGGCGGTGAGGCCTCCACGGTAGCACAACCGGCCACGAGAGGCAGGAGCATGCGACACAACCGACGCTGCTTTGGGCGGCTAGAGCAAGAAGACCAGAGGTTGAAGAAGCACTACGACTGTTGGATGGACATCGTACGGTCATTGGAGCTAGAATCGTTCATATTGACTAAGTTGACAAAGCCCTCCATCCCCATCAACTTAGTAGGCCCACAAGTCAGCCTCCCACCAAGGTGGGTCCCAGCTAGCAGGGGGAGTATTCATTTTTTTGTGCGTAATAAGGAGGCACTTCCGGTGGTTCCGATCTGACAGCGGGGGGAACGTTTTTTTCGCAAAATACGGTGGCCCGTCCGGTGGGTCCCAGCAGTCAGGGGGGAACATTTTTTTCATGAAATACGGTGACCCGTCTGGTGGGTCCCTGCTGTCAGGTGGAGTTATAATTATTTTCCTCGTAATAAGGAGGCACTTCCTTGGGGCTGCCGTGGACCCAGCTATTTGCCTCTCCATGTACAGTACTCTTCTGATGGAAGTTAGTCGTTGACCACATTGATCACGCCACGCCAAGAGCACCCCGACAGTGGACGACGGCGAGGCCTAGGAAGGGGATGACGCGGAGCCGGGGAAGACGCGGCAGTGGATGCCCACGCGAAGAGGAGTACGAGAGTTCACTGGTTCGGCTGCGGTGTGAGGCTGCCGTCGCCGCAGAATAACAAGGGATGTCGGTGAGTGGAGGGATGGCCTGGCCTGCGGTGGGAGTAGTATGGGGGGGCAGTGAGGCCTCCGCGATAGCACATCCGACCACAAGAGGCAGGAGCAGGCGGCACGACCGGCGCTGCTTTGGGCGGCTAGAGCAAGAAGACCAGAGGTTGAAGAAGCACTATGGCCGTTGGATGGACATCGTACGGTCACTGGAGCTAGAATCGTGCATATTGACTAAGTTGACAAAGCCCTCCATCTCCGTCAACTTAGTAGGCCCACAATACTGGGTCCCAGCTAGCAGGGGGAGTATTCATTTTTTTGTGCGTAATAAGGAGGCACTTCCTTGCGTGCAAAGATATAGCTGGTGGCTCTGAGCTATCAGCGACGGTAACGTTTTTTTCGCGAAATACAGAGGCCCTTTCGATGGGTCCCAGATGTCAGGTGGAGGAATCATTACTTTGCGCGTAATAAGGAGGCATTTCCTTGCATGTGGTCGTGGACCCAGCTGTTAGCCTCTCCACATACAGTCCACTTTAGATGCATGTCGGTCGTTGACCACATTGACCACGCCGAGCCAAGAGCACCAGGGCGGTGGACGATGGTGAGGCCTAGGAAGGGAACAACACAGAGCCACAGAAGACTCGGCAGTTGTTTCCCACGCGGAGGGGAGTACGACTGTACGAGGGTTTACTAGTTCATCTGCCGTCGCCGGATAATAACAGCAGGTGTGGGTGAGTAGAGGGATTGATAGGCCAGCGATGGGAGTATGGTGGGGCGGTTAGGCCTGCGCGGCAGCACAGCCGACCGCAGGAAGGAGGGAGCAGCCAGTCCTGCCGGCGCTTGTTTGAGCGGCTGGAGCATGAAGAGCAGAGATTGAAGAAGCACGACGGCCGTTGGATGGACATCCAACAGTCACTGCTTGTGCGTCAACCTTTTTTTTAGGAAAGCCTCAAATCTGTGGAAAACAGCATACAACCCATCTGCCATTATTTCTAAAAATTTACAGCCCATTTGCTAATTCTTAAGGTTTTTTTGGAGCCCATATTCTTTTTGTTAGCGTTACAACCCATATTGTGGCCACAGTTAAAAAATTATACAAAATTTTGCATATTTCGGTGCGATCTGAACTGTTTTTAATCTCGAAATTTTGAGTCACATTCAAACTGATTTTAAAAATAAATCTAAATAAATATAAAATCCAATAGATTTTCCACGCATAAAAATCAATGCAATTTAAAATCTCGAAATGAAAAAAAGAAATTTGAAACTAATTGCCGGTTTGATGTGTTTTAAAAATGTACAACCCATTTTCTCATTACTGATAGACCATTTTCTCGGCCAGCCGAATGAAGGTCTCCTCATCTTGAAAAATGTGCAGCCCAACATGCCTGACAAAGCGACTTACTTGACAAATCACAAAAAAATTGGGCTAGCCATTTTCAGAAAGAAAAAAAACTACTGGGCTGGTCTGTGGTAAACATAAAAGAAAAGGCTGTCTAGACAGGCCAGAGTGCCCCGCACAGCCCAGTTGACACCCTGCTTCCGTCTAAAAAACAAATTAGATAAATGCCATTCCAATTATGGCGATTCATAAAAATGACACCGCAATTTCAAAATTTTGAAAAATGCCACTACAAATTTTGCAAACTTTGAAAAACGCCACTGCAATTTGCAAACTTTGAAAAACGCCACTCCAGACTTCAAAAAATGCCACTAGAAATAGCGTTTTTCAAAGTTTGGAAATTGCAGTGGCATTTCTCGGAAACACCAGATTTGGAGTGGCATTTATCAAATTAACCCAAAACAAAAATAACTGGGCGAGCTGCTGGGTTCCCGGTGTCAGCCGCTCGTTGTGCAATTCTCTCGTTTATTGACTACGTTGACAATGGCATGGGACCCAGATGCCAGAAATCCATTAGGAGGAGCCATTTTTTTATTGGCTTGAAATAAGGAGGCATTTGCTTGCGTACTGCCATGACCTTGGCGGGTCCCAGCTGTTATCCTCTCCACGTACAATCATCTCCTGATTGTGTATGCGTAAACTTGGTAGGACCAAAAGTCAGCCTCTAAACCCGTGGAGGATAAATACAACCCATTTAAAAAATAACAACCCATTCCATATGTTCAAACGGAAAGTTCAACATTCAAAGCAAAGTAACATGTCTGATCCACATATAGAGTACTGAACTTACACGTTGACAACCATCATAGCCAAGTTAACTATCTACTCCCACTAATACTCTAGTAGCGTAAAAGTACTAACTTTGTCGGCATCCTGGATTCGGGGGGTATCCAGCCCTGCCTGTCTGCGGCCCACCACGTGGCTCCTTCGACAGCTTGGTACGGCCCAGCTTCAGCATCAACAACACAAGACCCTCACGAGGGGCCAAGCCTCGCGAGGCGGACAACGCCAAGACCCCCGAGGGGATCGGCCTCCTCAGGACTGGCTCCTGAGGGGCGGAGAGTTCTATTCAAGTACCTCACGAGGCTCAGCTGACGTGAGCCATGACGACCAAGGCCAGGCATGCGCCAGGCGGGCGCTAGGCGGGCACAAAGCACAGGTTTGCTCTTCGGTGCAAAGGAGGCAAGCCACAGGCGCGGAGTCCCGAGGAATCAGCCAAAGGTTTCCATTCCGGTGCAACGAGACCAAGACCGCCAGGACGGCAGGATGGAGGTCATCGACGAGCCCACCACAGCGTCACGACCACAAGCTTTTCGCAAGCGAAGACTACTTTTGTCAGATAGACTGTACTACTTATCCTCTTTCAAATCTGGCCATTGTGGGATCCCTTCCCGCTCATATTTGGGAAAAGGACCAAGGCCCCTATAAATAGGACTTATCCACCACCATAGAGGAGGGAGAGATCCATTCTCACCTGACCACCACACCAGCTCTCTCGAGCTCAAGAACACCTCACCTCCTGAGGCTAGTTCATCATTATACTAGTTCATCCGCAGCCTACAAGGCAATCCACCACACCACACTGGATTAGGGCATTACACCACGATGGTGGCCTGAACTAGTATAAACTTCTATGTCTCTTTATCTCTTTGAGCTCGACATGCTAGGCGAGTAGGTAGGCTGGATAGGTTGAGATCTCCGCACGCACCCTAGTGTTCGAACCTCTCAAGGGTTTGCGGATCCCTAAATCTGACATTTGGCGCAC
This sequence comes from Triticum aestivum, assembly GCF_018294505.1. NCBI lineage: Eukaryota > Viridiplantae > Streptophyta > Magnoliopsida > Poales > Poaceae > Triticum > Triticum aestivum. The sequence continues at coordinate 560,424,777 of NC_057801.1, forward strand.
CAGGTAGGGGTGCGTCGGATCTTCTCTTCTATCAATCGATCCGCCACCGCCCCAACACCTCCATGGCCGATGCACGTCGGGCTCGCGTCGAGCGTCGGGCTGTAGTCACCGCCCGCATCGCTTAGATGGCTCCGGCGGGTGACGGCTGCGCCCGTCGCGCTCCTTCTCCGGTGGCCAACGCCACCACGGGCTCTGCAGGCCATGAGCAGCAAGCCTCATTGCTACACCCGTCTGTGTGCCATGATGGCCGCACCGCTACTCCATCACTGACCCCAGCAGCTCCATCATCCCACGCGCATCGCGGCCAGGTGGACGCGCAGGCCGCTCTGCTCACGGAGCGGGAGCTGCTTCGCTACCGCCCGGTGGGTGATCTCTATGAGGAGTGGCTCGAGCGGATTGCTGAGCTCATCAGCGTCGCGCATGGGGATCCGTCGAGCCGGCTCGCTTGCTGCCTCAGCAACCACCTACAGCAGGCGACGTGGCGCATGGGGCTCCTCCACCACCTCCAGCCCAGGGCGCCATCATCGAGCCAATGCGTGTGGCTCCACGGCGTGACCTACAGGGCCCGACACCGGCTCGTGATGATGTGAGCTGCCAGGTGGTGCACCATCTCCAGGGAGAAGCGTGTGTGCTTCCAGCACCCCAGCACCAGGCTCGCGTGCCGCCGCAGGAGGTGGCGGTGCGCGTGCACTAGGATCATGTTCCACCCCCTCGATGACCTCAAGTGGCCATGGCGGAATGCCGCACGTTCACTTCGGAGCTCCGCAACATCATCTGGCCGAGCAAGTTCAAGCCTGACCTACTTCCGTGCTATGATGGCACCGCGGATCCTGCCGAGTTCATGCAGCTCTATGAGCTGAGCATCGAGGAGGCCAACAGCAACGAGAAGATCATGGCAAACTGGTTCCCGATGGCCCTCAAGGATGGCGCACGTTCTTGGCTCCTTAAACCTTCCCGAGGGGTTGGTTTCTTCCTGGGAGGAGATGCGCAACTGCTTCATCACCAACTTCTAGGGCACTCGCGATCGTCCACTGGCCGCGGTGACCTGCGCCGTATCAAGCAGCAACCCGGAGAGACCTTGCAGAAGTATATCCAGCGCTTCAACAACGTTTGCCTCAAGATTCCTAAGGTGTCGGACGAGGCCATGATCTCCGCGTTTACTGATGGTGTCCGTGATGTCAAGATGAAGGAAGAGCTCACCATCCATGAGGACCTCTGTACCGCTCTGGAAATGTTCAACATGGCAAAAAAGTGTGCAAGGTCTAAGGAGGGATGCCTCTCCCTCCTTGAGCTCCCCGATGCTGATCCAGAAGACAAGAAGACCAAGACCAAGGAAGTGAAGCACAAGGGGCCAGCCGTGCTTGCGGCCGAGACCACCCCGAGTCATCCAAGGGCAAGCGGCCATTCTGCACCTTGCACAATGTTTACAACCACAACACCAGCGACTGCCAGGAGCTCAGGGCCCTCCGCGACGGGCGCCTCGGTCGATGCCCCGAGTGCAATGGTCGAGGCTACGGTCGTGGAGGCGGCTGAGGTGGAGGATGCTAGGATGGACGTGACCATCGTCAGGAGTGGCGCGACCAGCCTTGTGAGGACCGCTAGCAGGGCCAACCTCGCGAGGGCAACTGGAGGGAACAGCCTCGCGAGGGTCACCCTCAGGGCAACGCAGCTTTGCCTCCTCTCCATCCACCGTCAAGAAGGAATGAAGATCACCACCAGGACGAGGGGGCTGGGGTCTTCCAGGAGCCTCGGGCTATTGCTAGCATCTTGGGCGGCTCACATGCACTGAAAGCACAAGTGCTCCCTAGGTGGTTTTGGTAATTAATGACAACATATCTCTTGTTGGACTAACACTTTTATCAAGTATGTTTCAGATAAGTTCAACAATGGAGTGGCATGGACTAAAGGATGTGGGAACTCCTTCAAGATGCTAAGGACAAAGGATTGGCTCAAGCTTCAAGCTCAAGACTCTTCATTTTACATTTTAGTGATCCAAGATCACATTGAGTCTATAGGAAAAGCCAATACTATCACGGAGGAATGAGGTGTTGCTTAATGAGCCTCTTGCTTCAAAGTGCTTAGTGATATGCTCCAAATACCCTCATCTGCTTTCCCACTTCCACACATATGTCCTAAACCTAAAGTCAAACTCAGCCCCACTGATTCTTTCTATCCTGCGCCACCGAGTTTGGATGTCTTAGCCACTGCCACAAACCCTAGGCAAATCGGTCTCACCGATAGGGATCTCGGTCTCACCGAGATGGGATTGTAATCTCTCTGTGTATGTCCATTATCAAAATCGGTCTCACCGAGTTTGAGCAATCGGTACTACCGAGATTACAATGCAAACTCTCTGGTTAACTTATTATCAAAATCGGTCCCACCGAGTTTGATAATCGGTCAAACCGAGTTTGCCTGACCAACTCTCTGGAAAGCTTATTACCAAAATCGGTCCCACCGAGTTTGTGTAATCGGTCTTACCGAGATTACGTTATGCCCTAACCCTAACCGTATCGGTCCCACCGAGTTGCATTTCGGTCCCACCAAAAACCCTAACGGTCACATTATTTGCTAAATCGGTCTGACCGAGTTTAACGATTCGGTTCCATCGAGTTTGGTAGATTGTGTGTAACGGTTAGATTTTGTGTGGAGGCTATATATACCCCTCCACCTCCTCTTCATTCGTGGAGAGAGCCATCAGACCGAACCTACACTTCCAGCATCCTATTTCTGAGAGAGAACTACCTACTCATGTGTTGAGGCCAAGATATTCCATTCCTACCATATGAATCTTGATCTCTAGCCTTCCTCAAGTTGCTTTCCACTCTAACCCTCTGTCCACCAGATCCAAATCCTATGAGAGAGAGTTGAGTGTTGGGGAGACTATCATTTGAAGCACAAGAGCAAGGAGTTCATCATCAATGCACCATTTGTTACTTCTTGGAGAGTGGTGTCTCCTAGATTGGCTAGGTGTCACTTGGGAGCCTCCGACAAAGATTGTGGAGTTGAACCAAGGAGTTTGTCAGGGCAAGGAGATCGCCTACTTCGTGAAGATCTACCGCTAGTGAGGCAAGTCCTTTGTGGGCGACGACCATGGTGGGATAGACAAGGTTGCTTCTTCGTGGACCCTTCGTGGGTGGAGCCCTCCGTGGACTCGCGCAACCGTTACCCTTCGTGGATTGAAGTCTCCATCAATGTGGATGTACGATAGCGCCACCTATCGGAACGACGCCAAAAACATCCGTGTCTCCAATTGCGTTTGAATCCTCCAAACCCTTCCCTTTACATTCTTGCAAGTTGCATGCTTTACTTTCCGCTGCTCATATACTCTTTGCATGCTTGCTTGCTATGTGTTGTGAATGTTAAACTTGTGCCTAAACTCCACTCAAACTTTAAAGAAACTTAAAAACTGCAACTTTGGTTCTTAGTGTCTAATCACCCCCCTCTAGACACCTCTTCTCAAGGCCCTACAAGTGGTATTAGAGGATTGGTCTCCATTGCCTTGGTTTAATCACCATTGGAGGAAGATGGATGAGTCTACTTTGGGGAGTATTAGACATAGAGTGCCTATTCTTGATGGAGAGTATTTTCATGAGTGGAAAAATGAGATGCTTGTTATTTTCAATCAATATCATTTGAACAAGTACATTGCTAGTCCTTGTGCACCTTGTGTTGATCCTATGCATCCTACCCTTGATGAGTCTATTGACATGATTAGGAATGTTAGAACTGTTAATCTTATCACTAGAGGCTTGCCTAGAAACTTGATTATAAAACTGCTTACTCTTGAGTGTGCCTACACTATATGGAAATTTCTTGAGGAACGATTTCCTGATTATTCTTTGAAAAATCTAGATGAAATTCTCCATAAGTCTATTGCTTTGAGTAAAATGAATACTAGTGATCCTATGTTTGGTGATCGTCTATTTGAGCTTACAAATCTTATGCATGCCAAAGGAAATGTTGGTATTATTAGTGATATTATTTTCGAAGCTATAAAAATTCATAGACAAGATCATTGTCAAACTCACTCTAACGAATCACCCTCTCTAGGATTTGATCCACCACATGACGATGTTGAACATGGATACTATGATGAGGATGATGATAGTGACTTCGATCTTGATGATGCAATGAGACATTTTGGTCTTATGGCAAATCTTAGGGGATATATGTCAGGAGGAAAGGAATGGTTTCTTGAAAGTGGATGTACTGATCACATGACCGGAGATAAAGACATGTTTCATGAGCTTGCTGATAATGATAGTCCTCGAAAGTATGTCACTTTCGGTGACAACTCAAAGGGTAAGGTGGTTGGCCTCGGTAAGGTGGCCATCTCACATGATAGCTCCATACAAAATGTCATGCTCGTTGAATCTCTTGGATACACATTACTTTCAGTATCTAGACTTGCTGATTTCGGTTTCAATGTTCTATTTACTGAAGTAGATTGCCAAGTGTTTCGTCGAGACAATCATAAAATGGTCTTTACCGGTATACGTAGAGGTGATCTATACATTGTTGATTTCACTAAAAAGGCTCAACCTAAAACTTGCTTCATTGCTAAATCCTCAAAAGGTTGGTTATGGCATAGACGACTAGGTCACGTTGGCATGAGAAACCTTGACAAGCTTATTAAAGGAAATCATATCCTTGGAGTTAATGCTGTCATATTTGATAAGGATAGAATTTACAGTGCTTGTCAAGCAGGTAAACAGGTTGGAGGAAGGCATCCCATGAAGAACATCATGACCACAAAGAGGCCACTCGAGCTACTTCACATGGATCTCTTTGGTCCCAACTCTTACAAGAGTCTCGGTGGAAATTCTTTTGGTCTAGTTATAGTTGATGATTTTTCCAGATTTACGTGGGTGTTCTTTCTCGATGATAAATCATAGGTCCAAAAGATCTTCAAAAACATCGCTAGGAAGGCCCAAAACCAATTTGAAGTGAAGATCAAGAAGGTTCACAGCGACAACGGAATGGAGTTCAAGAACGCAAATGTGGACACCTTTCTTGATGAAGAAGGGATTTCACACGAGTTCTCGGCTACGTACACACCTCAACAAAATGGAGTTATTGAGAGGAAGAACCGGACGCTCATCGAAATGGCGAGAACGATGCTTGATGAGTACAAGACGCCGAAGCACTTTTGGGCAGAAGCGGTTGAGACAGCTTGTCATGCAACAAATCGCTTGTATCTTCACAAGCTACTCGGCAAGACGGCATACAGCTACTCACCGGTAACAAACCCCAAGTTGGATACTTTTGAGTATTCGGCTCAAAGTGCTACATTCTTGATAAGCATCGTCGTTCTAAATTTGCTCCTAAGTCTCATGAAGGTTTCCTACTAGGTTATGGCTCAAACTCTCACACTTACCGTGTCTACAACAATTTCACCCGAAAGGTTAAAGAGACGGTAGATGTGAAGTTTGATGAATCTAACGGCTCGCAAGTAGAGCAATTGCCAATTGATGTAGGAGACAAAGATCCTTCGGAAGCAATCCAAGACTTGTCTATTGGCAAGGTCCGTCCAACGGAGGTGAAGGAGAGTACCTCGTCTGTCCAAGTGGAAGCTTCTACTTCACGACAAGGTGAACCAAGAGTTGATACGGAAGCATCCACAAGTGGGACACACCAAGATGAAGAAAACAAGGAAGTGCATCAAGATGAACGTCAACAACCTCCTTCTCCACAACGACAAGAGAACGCCAACGCCAACAATGAAGAAGGCCAAGAAGAAGCACATGATGAAGACGATGTTCAACAAAGACCCAAGCAAAAGCTTTCACGAGTTCGAACAAGAATTGCTAAAGACCATCCCATAGAGCAAATCTACAATGATATTCAAACCGGGAGAATCACTCGCTCTAAAACTCGTTTAGCTAACTTTTGTGAAAACTATTCTTTCATCTCTAGCATTGAACCTATGAAGGTTGAAGAAGCATTGGAAGATCCGGATTGGATAAATGCTATGCATGAAGAGCTACACAACTTTGAGAGGAACCAAGTTTGGACATTGGTTGAGAAGCCCGACAACAACCACAACATCATCGGTACCAAATGGGTGTTTCGCAACAAGCAAGATGAAGATGGACAAGTAGTTCGCAACAAAGCATGTCTCGTTGCCCAAGGCTACACACAAGTCGAAGGTATGGACTATGGTGAGACTTACGCCCCCGTTGCTAGACTTAAGTCCATTCGCATCTTACTTGCCTATGCTAATCACCATGATATCACCTTGTACCAAATGGACATTAAAAGTGCTTTTCTAAATGGTGAATAGAGGAGGAAGTTTATGTTAAACAACCTCCCGGCTTTGTCAATCCTAAGAAACCCAATCATGTTTACAAACTTCACAAAGCTCTTTATGGACTTAAACAAGCTCCTAGAGCATGGTATAAATGCTTGACCAAGTTCCTTATTGAAAAAGGCTTTGAAATTGGGAAAATTGATTCTACTCTTTTTACTAAAAGGGTTAATGGTGAACTCTTTGTGTGCCAAATTTATGCTGATGATATTATATTTGGTTCAACTAACCCTCATTTTAGTGAAAAGTTTGGGAAGCTAATGTCGGAGAAGTTTGACATGTCTATGATGAGTGAACTCAAATTCTTTCTTGGGTTGCAAATCAAGCAAACTAAGGAAGGTACTTTTGTCTCTCAAACGAAGTACACTAAGGACTTATTCAAGAAGTTCAATATGCAAGAATGCAAAGGTATGTCTACACCCATGCCTACTAGTGGACATCTTGATTTGACCAAAGATGGTGAACCGGTTGATCAAAAGATTTATCGCTCTATGATTGGTTCATTGTTATATCTATGTGCTTCACGTCCAGATATTATGCTAAGTGTGTGCATGTGTGCACGATAGCAAGCTGCTCCTAAAGAATGTCATCTTAAGGCCATGAAAAGGATAGTGAGATACTTAATCCATACACCAAATTTTGGCATTTGGTATCCTAAGAGGGCCTCTTTTGATCTTGTTGGCTATTCCGACTCGGACTATGCCGGAGACAAGGTTGATAGAAAGTCCACTTCGGGTACTTGTCAATTTCTTGGTAGATCTCTTGTGTCTTGGTCCTCCAAGAAACAAAACTCGGTATCCTTATCCACCACCGAAGCTGAATATATTGCTGCTGGTTCATGTTGTGCTCAATTACTTTGGATGAACCAAACTCTTAAAGATTATGGGATATATGTGAGGCATGTTCCATTGCTTTGTGATAATGAAAGTGCTATCAAAATTGGTCATAATCCTGTGCAACATTCTCGAACTAAGCATATTTAAGTTCGTCATCATTTCATTCGAGATCATGTTGCTAAGGGTGACATTGATCTTAAGCATGTTCGCACCGAAAAGCAATTAGCGGATATATTCACTAAACCTCTTGATGAGAAAGTGTTTTGCAGGTTAAAAGGAGAATTAAACATCATTGATGCTTCAAACTTGGAGTAGAAACTCCATTGGATACATGCAATACATGAGCTTATGACTAATCCTTGATATTTCTCTTAAGATGAAAAACTTATGTCTTGGATATATTTGTATCTTGCATGTTATCTAACCCATGTAGGTACTTGGTTGAATCAAACTCCATGAGATTGTAACCTACTCACATCTTGAGCAATCTCTACATCACCAAGTCTCTATACAAAGGTGGTTGAAGACAAGGAAGCACGAAACCATTCAAACATATCCTTTGACAAATTCTATGTTGAGTTTCATGATTGTCATTTTTGGATATACAAGTGCTCTTCCTTGCAAGAACCAACCCATGTAGGTAGATGGACTCAAATTCCAAGTGGTGCTCCAAATTCTTGATAAGCTACATCAACCTTGAGCAACCCACGCAAGTTCAACTACATGGACAACACCACCAACCAAGGTATGTTATTCCATCTTAGAGAAGCTTTACTCCGAGTCATGAGTTAAAACAACTCGACAAGATGTGAATACATCAAGATGCTTAAATGAAAAATGGCAACCCCATTTTGAGCTTAAACGATGAGTATGGCCTATGATCAAGTGATCTCACTTGACTCCTAAGTCAATATACTCTAACATAGGTGACTTCATCGCCGACCATCTCTAGATGAAGTTCTCCTGTGTTCTTTTCTGAGTTTTTGCATTTGTCTCATGCATATGTGTTTCCCCTTTCAAAAAAAACTTCATCTAGATTTCTTTCTGTTTTCTCTGCATTTTTTGCATCTAATTCCTTGCATATCTTTTAGGTAATTCCTTGCAAATCTTTGTGAGATCTTACTAGTCTAGTGAGCTGAGGTGACAAGTGTTTTCTCTGCGATGAACTCGGTTACACCGATTTCTTATTTTCGGTCCAACCGAATCTTTTCAGTACGATCGAAGCATACCACTCGGTACCACCGATTTCATAACAAGAAAAACTCTTGGCCACATATTTTGTGTTTCTTCTGATCCAGCTCCACTCAATGAATCTTGTCCTCTACAAGCATCACATTTTTAATCATTGCTTTATGTTGTGACTCAAGGATCAAACCCATTCGACAAATTGCATAGGGAGAGAGAGAGGTTACATATTCATCAAGCCCTTCTTGGAAATTGATGTCAAAGGGGGAGAGAGAGATCACAGCAAAGCTTATCATTTAGAGAGAGATCACATCTCATAGGGGGAGAGAAATCCTTCAGGGAGAGAGAGAGAGAGAGAGAGAGAGATCTCCAGGGGGAGAGGATACTTAAGTAGAAAGTATTTCTCAAGGATCCCAGATGCTTGGTGTTCAATAGGAGAGATGTCCACATGTCTTCTTGAGGGGAGAGACATGTTCATATGATCTGTTGTGCTCATTTTGCATTAGCATACATTAGCTCTGAACTTTAGCTCTGATCATCATTGATATCTTTCAGCTCTGTTTTCCTTCAGCTCTTATTTTCTGTTCCCTATCTTCTCCCATTATCCCATGTTAGATTCAGGGGGAGCAAGACATCTAAGGGAAATAGATCATTTAAATTCATTGCATATCTTTACTCTTGGGGACATGTCTAATCCAATGTGGTACTCAGTACTCACTCTCTACATGTCATCCCAGTCTTGGTATTCTTGTGGTTTCTTCTGTCTGCTCTGGCTAGTAGATGCATCTGTGTTATCTAACCTTGTTTTCACAGGTTCATTCCATCCTAAGCCAACTCAAGACTACAAGGTAAGTATATGCATCACAATCATGTGTATGAGGAATTCTTGCTGATGTACATACTGTTTGCAAGAAGGACTCATGGGCATGAATGTATTTCCTTTAATACTTTTTGCTCTGATGCATATGGCCAAGATACATGTAACACATTGCCTGCTCTATCATGGTTATGCTATCACATGCTTCTATATTTCATATTCACATGATTGCATACATGTAGGGGGAGCCTATGCTTGTTACATATCTTTCCAAAGCTTTACTTGCTATTCTTTATATCTCTATCTAAAGCTTTGATGTATGTTGCCATCAATTACCAAAAAGGGGGAGATTGAAAGCACAAGTGCTCCCTAGGTGGTTTTGGTAATTAATGACAACATATCTCTTGTTGGACTAACACTTTTATCAAGTATGTTTCAGATAAGTTCAACAATGGAGTGGCATGGACTAAAGGATGTGGGAACTCCTTCAAGATGCTAAGGACAAAGGATTGGCTCAAGCTTCAAGCTCAAGACTCTTCATTTTACATTTTAGTGATCCAAGATCACATTGAGTCTATAGGAAAAGCCAATACTATCAAGGAGGAACGAGGTGTTGCTTAATGAGCCTCTTGACTGCTTAGTGATATGCTCCAAATACCCTCAACTGCTTGCCCACTTCCACACATATGTCCTAAACCTAAAGTCAAACTCGGCCCACTGATTCTTTCTATCCGGCGCCACCGAGTTTGGATGTCTTAGCCACTGCCACAAACCCTAGGCAAATCGGTCTCACCGATAGGGATCTCGGTCTCACCGAGATGGGATTGTAATCTCTCTGTGTATGTCCATTATCAAAATCGGTCTCACCGAGTTTGAGCAATCGGTACTACCGAGATTACAATGCAAACTCTCTGGTTAACTTATTATCAAAATCGGTCCCACCGAGTTTGATAATCGGTCAAACCAAGTTTGCCTAACCAACTCTCTGGAAAGCTTATTACCAAAATCGGTCCCACCGAGTTTGTGTAATCGGTCTTACCGAGATTATGTTATGCCCTAACCCTAACGGTATCGGTCCCACCGAGTTGCATTTCGGTCCCACCGAAAACCCTAACGGTCACATTATTTGCTAAATCGGTCTGACCGAGTTTAACGATTCGATCCCACTGAGTTTGGTAGATTGTGTGTAACGGTTAGATTTTGTGTGGAGGCTATATATACCCCTCCACCTCCTCTTCATTCGTGGAGAGAGCCATCAGACCGAACCTACACTTCCAGCATCCTATTTCTGAGAGAGAACTACCTACTCATGTGTTGAGGCCAAGATATTCCATTCCTACCATATGAATCTTGATCTCTAGCCTTCCTCAAGTTGCTTTCCACTCTAACCCTCTTTCCACCAGATCCAAATCCTATGAGAGAGAGTTGAGTGTTGGGGAGACTATCATTTGAAGCACAAGAGCAAGGAGTTCATCATCGACGCACCATTTGTTACTTCTTGGAGAGTGGTGTCTCCTAGATTGGCTAGGTGTCACTTGGGAGCCTCCGACAAAGATTGTGGAGTTGAACCAAGGAGTTTGTCAGGGCAAGGAGATCGCCTACTTCGTGAAGATCTACCGCTAGTGAGGCAAGTCCTTCGTGTGCGACGGCCATGGTGGGATAGACAAGGTTGCTTTTTCGTGGACCCTTCGTGGGTGGAGCCCTCCGTGGACTCGCGCAACCGTTACCCTTCGTGGGTTGAAGTCTCCATCAACGTGGATATACGATAGCACCACCTATCGGAACCACGCCAAAAACATCCGTGTCTCCAATTGCGTTTGAATCCTCCAAACCCTTCCCTTTACATTCTTGCAAGTTGCATGCTTTACTTTCCGCTGCTCATATACCCTTTGCATGCTTGCTTGCTATGTGTTGTGAATGTTAAACTTGTGCCTAAACTCCACTCAAACTTTAAAGAAACTTAAAAACTGCAACTTTGGTACTTAGTGTCTAATCACCCCCCTCTAGACACCTCTTCTCAAGGTCCTACATGCACCAGCTTCCCACCGCATGTTCAAGCAGTTCGCGCGCGAGGTGAATGCAGCGCTCCCCAAGCCTGAAGCAACTCGCCCTCTCAAGTGGTCCAAGTGTGCCGTCACCTTTGACTCTTCAGACCGGCTCAAGTGTGCGGCCACCGCTGGTATTCTCCCCATGCTCTGCTCCCCCATCATCAGCAACATGGTTGTCACCAAGACTCTCATCGATGGTGGAGCAGAGCTCAATGTTCTATCTGTCCAGATGTTCAACAGGCTCTAGGTGCCATACTACCAGCTTCGCCCCACCAAGCCGGTCTCAGGAGTGCCGACAGTTCGACACACCCGATCGGGCAGATTCGCCTCCCTGTTACCTTCGATGAGCGCACAAACTACCACACTGAGCTCATCGACTTCGATGATGCTGGCATCCGCCTGCCCTACAATGCCATCCTAGGGTACCCAGCATTGGCCAAGTTCATGGCGGCCACGCACCACGGCTACAACGTCCTCAAGATGGCAGGAAGTAGTGGCGTCATCACGGTTGCCTACCAAGAGAAGGACGCGGTGTGCTCCCTCGAGCGCGCCTTCTAGGCTGCAGCAATCGAGAACCCTGAAGACGAAGACGGCGCCCTCCCTCCTGAGGTCGCCCCCAAGACGAAGAAGCTGCAGCTGGGACATGGGTCTCATGAGGAGGCATCGCTCGAGGATGCCGCGCTGAGCCTCGCGTCTCCGGACGCAACACCTTCACCCATCGCATAGGAAGGTGCGTCTGGCGCTCCTCTCAGGATGGGCTTGGGGGCTCTCCTTTGGAGGGCCTCAGATCTAGCCGATGTCACGAGGGAGGTGCTCGGGCACCATGTGGAGGCGCTCTTCAGAGAACGCTTCCCAGGAGAAGGCAGCAGGCAGGAAGCACCAGGCGTTCAAGAGTTCATCAGTAGGGCAATCGAGGAGATTCAGGAAGGAAGGGTTTTGCAAGGAAATCATCGCCTGCCGCGTGGCGCAGCTCACTACGCTGGCGAGGGTAAGGAGTTTTGTGTCTGCATCGACATCCCCAGACTCAATATGGTCGTGTCTCGGCAGCTCATGTGGCCGTCTTGTGTTGGTCAATGTGAGGGTCTGCCTCACAGCTACATCCGCATGCCATTCGGCCTGGCGGGCGCAGCTGAGGCATTCTAGCACTGCATGAGGAATGCTCAGACGGCCTACGAGGCCAGTCACCAGGCGGTCCTGGCGGAGATGGAGGAGCACCTTATGGAGCCTCTGGGTCCCTCTGAGTCTCTCGAAGCTCGGTACCAGAGCGGCTCATGAGGAACGGCTCTAGCGGCGCGTGTTTTTTGGCTACTTCAACACCTCTTCAGCAACGATACCAGGTGAATCTCTCCAGTTCGTTTCAATATGGGGTGCCCCTCGGGTTGCATCATCCCCAGGCCGTGTGGGCCTGTCCCTACGGCATGTATTGTTTAGTATTTGCCAGGACTATTGAGGGAGTCCTGGATTAGGGGGTGTCCGGATGGCTGGACTAAGACCTTTGGCCGGACTCCCGGACTATGAAGATACAAGATTGAAGACTCCGTCCCGTGTCCGGATGGGACTTTCCTTGGCGTGGAAGGCAAGCTTGGCGATACGATATGAAGATCTCCTCCCATTGTAACCGACTCTGTGTAACCCTAGCCCTCTCCAGCGTCTATATAAACCGGAGAGTTTTAGTCCGTAGGACGAACAACAATATACCATAGGCTAGCTTCTAGGGTTTAGCCACTCTGATCTCGTGGTAGATCTACTCTTGTACTACCCATATCATCAATATTAATCAAGCAGGAGTAGGGTTTTACCTCCATCGAGAGGGCCCAAACCTGGGTAAAAACATCGTGTCCCTTGTCTCCTGTTACCATCCGCCTAGACGCACAGTTCGGGACCCCCTACCTGAGATCCGCCGGTTTTGACACCGACATTGGTGCTTTCATTGAGAGTTCCTCTGTGTCGTCGCCTTTAGGCCCGATGGCTTCTTCGCTCGTCAATCGCGATGCGGTCCGGGATGAGACCTTTCTCCCCAGACAGATCTTCGTATTCGGCGGCTTCGCACTGTGGGCCAACTCGTTTGGCCATCTGGAGCAGATCGAAAGCTATGCCCCTGGCCATCAGGGTCAGGTTTGAAAGCTTAAACTACACGGCCGACATCCGCGGGGACTTGATCTTCGACGGATTCGGGCCACGACCAGGCGCGCCGCACTGTCTCGATGGGCATGATCTAGCTCTGCCGCCGGACAGCGACCAGAGTGCCGCTCAGGTGTTCACTCTGACCATTAGTTCGGAGCCGACTGTGCTAGCCAGGGACGAACAGTTGGATGCCGCCCCAGGAGCCGCAATCTCTGCGGTGATAGAGCCGAATGCCAGCCAAGTCCTTTGCAAGGCCGGTAACTCCAAGGTGCCGGACTCCATTCCGGACCCTGAATATTCCACACCCCTTTCGATCGAACCCGATCGGGCTCCGATCATGGAGTTCATTGCCGTGGACGTCTTTCAGCACTCGCCCTTGGGCGATAGCCTAAATTCGCAAAAGTCTCTCTCTTTGTCGAAAGAACCCTGACCGGACTACGGTCGGGGTGGTTGGGATACGGACGACGAAGTTCGAACCCCACCCACCACCCACTTGATAGCCACTGTCGACGATCTAACCGACATGCTCGATTTAGACTCCGAAGATATCGACGATATGGACGCCGATAAAGGAGACGATCAAGAACCAACACCTATAGGGCGCCAGAAAGCCACCTCATCATACGATGTATGCATGGTGGACACATACAACAGAAACGACAACGAGGACCAAAAGGATGCGGCCAGGGACCGCTCCCTCGAAAAACAATCAAAGCGGCGGCGTAAGCGCAAGGCCAAGCCCCACCTCGACAAAGATCCAACCATAGAGCAGGGTGACTCAACGGACAATGAACATGCCGTCGAGCATTCGTCCAAACAGGGCGGACAATCCGAACAACCAATCCCCGGGAAAGATAATAACCCGGACGACCTCACACCAGACAAATTGCTGGAACATCAGAACCTCCACCAAAGGCTCATCGCCACTGCACGTAGCCTGAGAAAGCAGAAGCGAAGGCTCAAGACAGCAGAAGATGCACTCAGGATCAGATGGGGCAAAGTACTCAATACCGCACACAAGTACGGCAGTAGTCGCCACACAAAGAGCTATCCGAAGCGGAAACTACTACCGGAATTTGACGAAGAGGCCATAAAGCCCCCATAGTCAAAAAATAAGGAAGCCACAAGGTTGGATAGACGACCCTACGATCAATCTCACGCATCAATGGACACCGCACTCAATATGGCGCGCGATCCGTCCAAGAATTCGCATCAGAAAACTGGCCCAACCAGATCCATCTATAGGCCAAGAAAGCAAGCTCCAGTGAGTGATGCAACGCAAAAAATACCCGAACATCGCGACACGCCTAAATACAGGGGCGCCGCACACCCCCTATGTTTTACCGAGGAGGTGCTGGACCATGAATTCCCAGCCGGATTCAAGCCAGTGAACATAGACGCATACGACAGAACAACAGACCCTGGAGTCTGGATCGAGGACTACATCCTCCACATACGCATGGCCAGAGGAGACGACCTCCACGCCATAAAATACTTACCCCTTAAGCTCAAAGGGCCAGCCCGACATTGGCTTAAAAGCCTTCCCGAAAACACCATGGGAAGTTGGGAAGTGCTTGAGGATGCTTTCCAGGAAAATTTTCAAGGGACCTATGTCCGGCCCCCGGATGCAGATGATTTGAGTCATATAACTCAGCAGCCCAGAGAGTCAGCCCGGAAGCTCTAGAACAGATTCCTTATCAAAAAGAATCAGATAATCGACTGTCCGGACGCAGAGGCCCTAGCAGCTTTCAAACATAGCGTCCGAGACGAATGGCTCGCCAGACACCTCGGCTAAGAAAAGCCACGAGCAATGGCCGCGTTAACAAGCCTCATGACCCGCTTCTGTGCAGGAGAGGATAGCTGGTTGGCAAGAAGCAGCACCAGCGACCCGAATACGTCCGAACCTAGAGATGGGAACGGGAAGCCGCGCCGTAACAAAGAACCGCGCCAGATAAAGGACAACAGCCCGATGAGCACGACAGTAAAACGCCGGATTCAAAAGCTCTCGGCAAAATCAGAAAAAGCCGCCCCCCAAAGACGATAGGGACGAGCTATCCAACCTCAACAAAATTTTGGACAAAATATGTCAAATCCACAGCACTCCGGGGAGACCTGCAAACCATACCCACAGAGATTGTTGGGTCTTTAAGCAGTCCGGCAAGCTCAATGCCGAACACAAGGGGCTCAACACACCAAGCGAAGATGACGATGCACCCCACGAGCAGAACACCGGAGAACAAAAGAAGTTCCCACAAGAATTCAAGACAGTAAATCTACTTCATGTGACAAAAGGGAAGAGCAGAATGACACCTACAAAGACACGCGCCGTACAGCCAGCCCCGGAGGAGCAACCCCACTGGTTGTTACAACCAATCACCTTCGATCACCAGGATTACTCCAGAGGAGACCAGAACGCAGGCTGGACTGCCTTGGTCGTAAATCCAATTATTAACGGACTCCAATTTACAAACGCCCTTATGGACGGCGGCAGCGACTTGAACCTGTTATATCGGGACACAGTCCGTAAACTCGGGGTAAACCCAGTTGTAATCCACCTCGGCAACACTTCCTCTCAAGGAGTAACGCCAGGTTTGGATACCCCAAGTATGGGTTCCCTTACGTTAGAAGTCACGTTCGGATCACCCGACAACTTCCGAAGAGAAAATCTAACATTCCACATCACCCCATTCGTAAGTCGCTATCAAGCGCTACTGGGACGCGAAGCTTTCGCCCGCTTTAACGCAATACCGCACTACGCATCCCTTACACTCAGAATGCCCGGCCCAAAGGGCATCATTTCATTACAAGGGAACAGAAATTGACCCCCAAAGTACGAGCAGGGGTGCGGCTGCCTAGATAGCCGCCCACAAATCCAGCCCTACTATCCCGGACACGGCTCGACGAGTCCGGCGTCAACATGCTTAATAGCCGCATACCCTCGTACAAGGGGCTCCGTGTGCTCACGCTCGGAGACAATACGTCCCAACTCTTGCTCCAACTATATTTTATTTATTTCAATATAGATTTCTCGCACGCTTATTTTTTACTAAGTTCCTCTCTTTCCCAGACGAACATCGTGCTACGCCCGTCCAGGATACATCACAACAGAGACATAGGCGCAGACGTGCAGCAGGGACCCATTTCAAGGATTCTTTTTAGATTAAGACCCTGCGTAAACCTTTTTTTACTGTCTCTTGTTGATAGCATCCCCCGGTTTTCTCTATAGCCAAGGAGGAGGCTGGCGTCTTGGCATGTGGCCACGCCAGAATTTTTTCATGTACCTGGACTCTAGGGGCTTTTTTGCCAAGGGCTCTATTTCGGCCCGTCTTCATAATGACCGAATACCTTAGGGAGTGTTCGGCGTCGCGAGTTTGGCCCTATATGCATCAGCTCCGAATCATGTCTTTGGTCAAATGTTGGGTTTGCCCGGCTCTTGTGTTTTGCTGCCTTACATTCCGTTATATCGGCTAATGCGGCACCAGGAGAACTACTGCGATTGTGCCCCGGTTCGGCCAGGTGAGCACCTCAGTAGAGAAAGCCGAAAACTGACTGTCATGATATAGCGTGAGACTGGTCAACCACTCGATGACTTTCGGAATCCCCCGCATTAACGAAGGGCCTCTTCCCGGTCAGGCACACTCGCGCCCCGAATTCGGGCGAGTGCGGTGCCCCTAGGGGCTATTCAGTAGCCCCACTGTCAAACTCCTATGGCTAAGTGAAAGTGATAAAGCATTATAGTCCGGTTGCCTAGTTCGCCACGCCATCACCTCCTTTGTAGGACCAAGACGTTGGATTAAGTGTGAAAAGGCGCCTTTTTGCGAACACCCCCGCATTCTATGCATGGGGGCTGAAGCCAACGACTGCCATCTTTCAGGTTATATACACATATATACATTAAACGGCCGCACAGGAGGCATTATGATTCTTGCAAGCACAAGTATAAAAAGCTTTTTTCATAAAAACAAAATTTGTTTTACAAATAGTATCAGCTATTCGAACACAACATCCTTCGAGCACTGCGACTCTATTATACGAGCGCCAGGAAGAACTTCCTCAAAATAGTGCTTGGAAGGTACTCGGCTTTCGTCCGAATCCTGGGACACAACAGTACTGGCCTTCATATCTTCCCAGTATGTTTTGACACGGGCAAGAGCCATCTGTGCGCCCTCTATGCACGCCGACCTCTTCATCGCATCAGCATGCAGCACCGAACCAAGGAACTGCTGCACCAAGCCAAAATAACTCTTCGGCTCCGGCTTCTCCGGCCACAGATGACTCGCAACATACCTCATGGCGAGTCCAGATAATCTGTTCAGCTCCGCCCAGGCGGCTAAACGGTCGGACACTCACAGTGGGCGTTCTGGATTGTGGTACTGCAACCAAAAAAGCTCTTCCAACTCATGGTCACCTCGGCTGCGGAAGTGTTCGGTCGCGTCCGCCGCACTTGCGGCCAAATCCAGATAAGCGTTTTCCACACTCCACTGCCGGTCTAATGGAACATACTTGGGGTCTCCGAACTTCATCCGCAGCATATAAGGCTTTCCAGCCATGATATCTCCGGCCTGACGCAGCTCCTCTTTCATCGCTCTCATGGCAGAGCGAGTATCCTTGGCTTCGGCAGTGATCTTTTCAAGGTCCTTCTGAGCCGCCTTACCTGCTTGTTCAAGAAATTTACAGCGGTCGGTAGCATCCTTCAATTTTTTGGCCATCTCGGCTATTTCCTTCTTGCTCTGGCAGTGAGCATCCTGTTCGGCTCTTAGCTCTTCAGCCGCTTTAACGGCAGCCGCATCACTTTTCCTTGCTTGCTCCTTGGCTCGTGCAAATTCCGCCCGAAGGTTCTCCACGGCAGCAGCACCATCTACATAAAATATATATATATATAAGGCCCGAGCATCAAGCTCCTATTATTGGGTGTCTTTTGCACATACCTTGAGCCTCGTCTAGCCGCTTATTTACAAGCGCGATGTCGGCATCTGCTACGTCAAGTTGCCGCTTCAGTTCGGCAGATTCATCAGTCCGGCTAGCCACCGAACACCTCGCCACCTTCATAGCATAGGCGACATATTATACCTGGGGTTATGATCCTCTGTGTGCCGTCACTCGTGACGACACACAAAGTCTCAGGGGCTACTATTCATACATGGCACATTTAATATGCGGCTCTACCAAAAGGTACACCTTTCTTACATACCTCAAAGCCTGTTAGTAAACTCTTGGCAGCCTCGTACAATTCGCTTTCCGCGGACGAAATCCTTTCAATCACCATATCCATCAACGTACGGTGTTCTTCTGAGATGGACGCCCTACCAAGCAGATCCTTCAGCCCCTCCGCCAGCGCGCAAGAGGGTGCCGGACTAGTCTGACGACCTTTTCCAGGTTCCGGACTTGAAAAAACCCTCCGGGACGATACCTCGGTGTCGCCAGCCTCGTGAGACGGTGGAACAAGGGGAGGCGTTTCGCTCTCTATCATCTCTGGACGAAGATCCCCTGAAGATGAGCTCTGCTGAGAAGGGTTGAGATCCGAACTGCAAAATACTGTTTCGGTTATTTTCCTCAGGAATAAAATGTGAGTGTGATTCACTATGGAACCCCTCCACTTACGCCTCGGGGGAGAGCGGGTCCCCTTTAGGGGGCGGTTCGGCTGGGGCGTTCTCCGGTGCCGAACCCTCTGACGAAGATTTGTTTCCCCGTTTTGAGGTTATCACCTCCGGGTCTTCAGTGGCAGTCCTTTTCTTTCCCTGGTCGGGAGAATTTTCGATTCTTCCCTTCCTAACGGCCTCCTTCGTGGAGGCGGTAGCTCCTTGGGTCCCCTCTTCGCCTTCCGCCAACGGCGCGACCTCTAGCATCCTGGTCAGCATGGGATTCGACACGGTCTCGGGCAAGGGGGCTGGACACCTGATAAACTTTGCCTTCGCCATCCACTCCTGTTCGAAGGACAACTCTGCTAAAGGGTAGATTTGATAAAAATATGGATGGTGTGTCCAAATACGGGGCTACTTACTTTAGCATCCGGGCGATTGCAGCTCAGACCTGCGTCCTGGGACGAATCCGGACACCTTGCTTGTGATCCGAAGAACAATTTGTACATCTCCATGGGTGTCATTCCCATGAAATGTTGTAGGACTCGTGGTCCCTCCGGATTGAACTCCCACAGGCGGAGAGGTCGACGTTTGCACGGTAGTGTGCGGCGAATCACCATGACTTGCGCCACTATGGTCAAATTGATATCTCTTTTTAGAAGATCTCGAATATGGCCCTGCAGCAAGGGCACGTCTTTGGGCGGCCCCCAAATAAGTCCTTCGTTAACCCATGACGCCAGCCGTGGTGGGGGACCCAAGCGAAACATAGGTGGTGCCACCCATGTGGTACCCCTAGGGGCTGTGATGTAAAACCAATCCCGTTGCCATAAGCCGAGCTCCTCTTGAAAAGAGCCTTCGAACCATGGAACGTCGTCCATCTTGCTTATTATAGCCCCTCCACACTCAGCGTGCTGCCCCTCGATCATTTTCGGTTCCACTTTGAAAGTTTTTAGCCACAATCTGAAGTGAGGGGTGATATGGAGGAAGGCCTCGCACACGACAATGAATGATGAGATCTGGAGGATGGACTCCGGAGCTAGGTCGTGGAACTCCAGCCCGTAGTAATACATAAGCCCCCTCACAAAGGGATCGATCGGGAAGCTTAGCCCCCGAAGGAAGTGAGATGTGAACACCACGCTTTCACCGGGCTGGGGAGCGGGAACCGCTTGCCCTTGAGTAGGCAGTCTATGCGAGATTTCGCTGGTTAGATACCTGGCATCTCTTAGCTTTCGCACATCTTCTTCCGTAATGGAGGAAGGCATCCACCGGCCTTGTAGGTCGGAGCCGGACATCTTCGAAGGTCCGAAGCGCCTAAAACTAGAGCTTTGGGTGTTGGAACTCGAAGCGAGGGGCGGACTTGATTGGTTTGAGAAGAAGGGAGCCGGGCCTTGGTTCCTTTATAAAGGAGGTGAATACCAAGAGCCCTCCCCGTAACCGTTTGAGACTCGCTTTCAATTAGGGAGTCATACCCAAGTCACGGTTGGGTTACCCACACCCGTATTGATGAGAATCCCGGAATAAGGGGACACGATCTCTGCTTTGACAAGACGTGCCAAGGAAACCGCCTCGCTAAACGCACTGAGGTGGAACAATAAAATGAATAAAAGCCTGGCCGTGGCATGATGTCACGCCGCGGAATACGTCAGCAGATCCGATTGATACAAATATTATTCTCTCTACGATGGAATGTGGAACTTATTTTGCAGAGCCGGACACTACCCTGGTGTTCAACATCTTCTATGGAATATTCGGAGGAGGAACCCGCCTTGCAATGCTGAAGACAACTTGCGTGCCGGACTCATCGTCATTGAAGCCTGGTTCAGGGGCTACTGAGGGAGTCCTGGATTAGGGGGTGTCCGGATGGCCGGACTAAGACCTTTGGCCGGACTCCCGGACTATGAAGATACAAGATTGAAGACTCCGTCCCGTGTCCGGATGGGACTTTCCTTGGCGTGGAAGGCAAGCTTAGCGATACGATATGAAGATCTCCTCCCATTGTAACCGGCTCTGTGTAACCCTAGCCCTCTCCGGTGTCTATATAAACCGGCGAGTTTTAGTCCATAGGACGAACAACAATATACCATAGGCTAGCTTCTAGGGTTTAGCCACTCCGATCTCGTGGTAGATCTACTCTTGTACTACCCATATGATCAATATTAATCAAGCAGGAGTAGGGTTTTACCTCCATCGAGAGGGCCCGAACCTGGGTAAAAACATCGTGTCCCTTGTCTCCTCTTACCATCCGCCTAGACGCATAGTTCGGGACCCCCTACCCGAGATCCGCCGGTTTTGACACCGACAACTATCTAATCGTTTCTGTCAATTTATCTATGATTGTCACTTCATGACCACCGCTTCGCGGCCCTTCATGTGTGCTGACTAATACCATTCCCGCATCGCGACACGACACTCACATCGGCACGGCGCATGTGCTCGGGTCTGTCCCTGCAACGCTGATAAACCCGGGGACCGAGCTCTGGTCCGTGGCCCGCTCGGCATGCACCAGCTTGCCAGGTCCTGGGTGCCTTTGTCTCACGCCCCGTACTCCAGGCCCGCTCCGCAAGGGTCCCGAACTTCCCTGTCATCCAACCTGCAGGTTCATCTGGCGGCCAGGACCACAGATCGGCTTGAAAAACTACCGACTGGTCTCGCGAGTCGCTTTCGCGTTAAAGGGGGGCCTCCCGAGCATCACGTCTCGGGAGGTCCTACTGGCTCTCCAGCCCTCACCCCCTGGCCTTGACCACGGCATCACGACCTGGCATACCAGCGGTGGCTGAGCTCGCTCGAGGGTCGGGTCCCAAGGACGTAGAGCACCTAGGCGAGCGAGGCAAGACGGTGGCCAAGGCAAGCCGCACACAATGACGTCGCATGCGCTTGGGCAAGCATCATCTCCCTAATGGACTGAGGCACCCAAAAGTTAAGTCTCGGCTCATTACAACACCGGTTTCGCTCCTGGTACACCCCGCCTCGTAGTTCCACTTTGGCAGCTCCCCCCTTTTCAATTTTCTATACAACAGCTTGCACGCTAAAGGGGACCTTGTGAGCATCGCGCCTCAGGGCTCTTACCCGACCTCGGGACGCTCACCTCCTAGCCTTGACCACGGCATCACGACCTGGCATACTAGCGATGGCTGAAGCCTGCCTGGGGACTGGGTCCTGTTAGCGTAGAGCGCCGCCCTATCTAGGGGAAAGAAAAGGGAAGAACCAAGCCAAACTGGAATACGCGCATCCATCACGAAATCAAAATAAACAACATTGATATTAGTTACATTCCAATCCTTACAAACCCCACGGGGGCTGATCTTCATCTCGCGCAGGAAAAGCAACTACAGGGCCCTACGGTATCGTTGACGACGCCTGGCGACAGCCGTAGCTGCGCTGCTGCCTCAGCGGTAGCTCAGCGGCACATAGCTATCGTCGCTCGACTCCGGAGAATCACCGGGCTCAGGAGAGTCGCTGGATTCCCAGGAGTCGCCACTGCTGCCGGATGAGGCACCCAAGGGGACAGCAGCAGGTCCAGCACTCGCTGCGGCGTCCCTCGAGCTGCCTCCCTCGGGGCAGCACTCCAGCCGTTTGCCTTCCTTGTTGAAGACCTTGAAGGACAGGGTGGCCGCGCCATCATACTCAAAGTGGATTGCCAGGGCTCCCTCTGCATGACAAGCCTGGGAAATCTCACCCCACCCTCGAGTCATGAAGACATCTCCAGGCGGCACCACCTTGACTTCGGCTCTGGTTGCCAAGCTGCGGCACCCGGCGTGCTGCAGCCATAGCTCGACCGGCCCCCTCGGAGGCAGATCACCTGCGAAGAACCGTGGGAGTCAGATCCAGGTGTCAGGGGGCATCACCGCCCACACCACAAACTCGCGCGAGCTATCCTCGGCGTGGGTCCGCGGTGCGGACGGCAGGGCAATAGTGGCCCTGCCACCTACGTCGGGCGGCACTCGAAGATGCACTCCTCCACCTCCTCCGTCCCGAGTATGAGCGTGAATGGGAAGAGGGAAGCCGGGCGGAGGCCTCGATTGCCAAGGCCTGGTCACCTCTCGCCCCGCGCCGGTGTCGTGAGGAAGGCGGAGCCATTTCTTCAGCAGGAGAGGATGAGGCCCCTCTCGAGGGGCCTTCCCCTTCTTAGCCGTGGAGTACCTTCTGATCGGCGCCATGGAAGCAAGAGGGAGAAGAGAAGAAGCATGCGGAAGCCAGATGAAAGAGAAATGGGCAGGGGCCCCGCCTACTCGCACATTTATAGCCAGGAGAAGGTAAATCATCGGCCTCCCACGATCTTTAGCAAATGATGATTCTCCCTACATGCATCATGCAGTTGTCAAGTCGAACAGTTGCCGAGGCAGTGTGGGGACATGGAGTCGCCGACGTCCCATCAATCGCCATGCGTCATCAAGGCCGCAGGCGGTTAGGGCCCACGGCCCTCCACACTTGCCCTTTCGCTTCGCCTGGAAGCCAAGTCCGAGTGCGCCTTGGGCCCAGGGGCTACTGTCGGCGTCCTGGATTCGGGGGTATCCATCCCTGCCTGCCTGGGGCCCACCACGTGGCTCCTTCGACGGCTTGGTATGGCCCAGCTTCAGCATCAACAACACACGACCCTCGTGAGGGGCCAAGCCTCGCGAGGCGGACAACGCCAAGACCCCTAAGGGGATCGGCCTCCTCAGGGATGGCTCCTGAGGGGCGGAGAGTTCTATGCAAGTACCTCACGAGGCTCATGTGACGCGAGCCATGACGACCAAGGCCAGGCGTGCTGCCAGGAGGGCACATAGCGCAGGTTTCCTCTTTGGTGCAAAGGAGGCAAGCCACAGGCGCGGAGTCCCAAGGAATCAGCCAAAGGTTTCCATTCCGGTGCAACGAGACCAAGACTGCTAGGACGGCAGGACAAAGGTTATCGATGAGCCCACCGCAGCGTCACAACCGGAGGCTTTTCACAGGCGAAGACTACTTTTGTCAGGATAGACTGTACTACTTGTCCCCTTTCAAATCTGGCCGTTGTGGGATACCTTCCCGCTCATATTTGGGAAGAGGACCAAGGCCCCTATAAATAGGACTTAGCCACCACCATAGAGGTCGGAGAGATCCATTCTCACCCGTCCACCACACCAGCTCTCTCGAGCTCAAGAACACCTCACCTCCTGAGGCTAGTTCATCATTGTACTAGTTCATCCACAACCTATAAGGCAATCCACCACACCACACTGGATTAGGGTATTACACCACGACGGTGGCCCGAACCAGTATAAACCTCCGTGTCTCTTTGTCTCTTTGAGCTCGACGCGCTAGGCTAGGGAGGATCGCGAGTAGGCAGGCTGGGTAGGTTGAGATCTCCGCACGCACCCCAGTGTTCGAGCCTCTCAAGGGTTTGCGGATCCCTAAATCCGACAAACTTACTCTTAGCTAACTGGACGATGCCGGCCGCCATCTGCGGTACACGCTAAACGCCGGCATCAGCGTTCTCCGCCTTACCTCGGACTTGCCAGAGGTGCGATAGGGCGTGTTGCTCGCGCGCGTTGGCCCTTTCCATGCCGGCGTGGTCCACCGAAGCTTCGGCTTCTAAGTGGGAAACCCATTTGACGAAATGTTTGTAAAAATCAGCGTCGCAAACGCGTGCGTGCCCGACATCCTCTAGGGCTATTTGCCGGGTGCCGGCCTCCATGTAGTCGGTCCAGTTGCGGGCACTCTGCTCGCGACTCAGAGCGTCAGTGCGCTGCTGCTCCATGTCCCACTGGCAGCGCAAATCAGTGATACGCTGCTCCTTCTCCAGGTGGCCGCGCTCCAACAACTCCAGCTCCTCCACCAGGCGGTCGTGCTCCAACAAGTCCTTGATATCTGCATTGCCATCTAAAGACCGATAGAATGCCTCCTCCCTCCGTCTGCCTTCCGGTGAAAAAACAAACACTAGTACTGGCAGTGACCGCCTCCGGCCTCGCCTATCGCGGACGGGCGGGGGCATGGCGGACGTGGCGAGAGCAAGGTTAAGTGGCGAGCGACATCGGGCCGGTGGGGGCTTATGAGGATATGGCGAGTTGGGTGATGGTGCCACCGGAGAAGGCCGGGAAACAATACTTATAGGCGGAAGGTAGCGCGATGGTCATCGGAATTCAATGCATCAGCAGGCATGGCTTAGCACGCCAGCTTGCCGTGGAAAACTAGAGAAACTGAAATTATGACTGTGTTGTCCCATCCGGTCCGTCCTGGGACGCACACCGGCATGACGGTCAATAATGATTCCACGGATTTAAAAGGCCCGCAACAATTAAAGCGAGTCCCATCCGACACCAATTTTCTTGGAGTCCATGCTACAGCCATCTCTTCTCCCTCCTATTTTCTCAGCCATCGCGCGGTGGGCGGGGTGGGGGTTTGCCGATAGTCGGTTTGCTCAACTGCAATCCCACTTGTAAGTGAAAATGCAACACCGCACACATTCCCCCCTGAGCGGCGTGCCGGACCAACCGTGTGGGGGTGCGACGCGAACACGACAGGCTTTTCCTTTTGAACTTGTAACTTGTAAAATTTGGTTATGCTCCATGGCGCGACTGATATATAGAAAATAACGATTTTCCCTAGAGTAATGAGAAGTTTGGTTCTAGCGCGGTTCATGCATGGAGTACGTACAAAATTATGAAGTTGATGCGAAAGGTAAGATAATTACTAGTAGTACCATATACTACTACATGGATTTGACGAAAAGATAAAAATATATACGGATCCATCAACGAAATCCTCACGCCCTAGTGCGCTGGGTCACCAACCGACGTATGAGGAGCAGCGGCATTAGCGGCGAGCTCAACGTGCTTCTGAACAATGCCGTCCAAGGTTGCCCTGCAGTCCAAGAAGGCCAGCGTCCTATCATCCTCCTCTTGCATGTAGTAGTCCTTGTGGACGATTTGCGTGTAGACGTGGGTGATTATGTCGATGGTGTCTTGCTGCACCAGCCGCTGCATGGCGAGCGCAACCTCGAGGTGGACATTCTCTGGCGTGACGGCGGGCAGTCGCAGGGCCACCAATGTGTCCAAGAGGTTGTCACCATAGTGGCCGTTGAGGGTGGCGGGCATCATAGAGCCTGGGCGCGTCAGCTGGAGGCGTACGTCAAGGTCGTCCGTGAGCTTCTTGACGACGGTGAACTTGTCAAGGAAACCGACGAGGACCTCGCCGAACAAGGAGACGAAGTTGTTGTCCAAGCGGCCCCTCGCCCTGGCGGCCTCAAGCACTACCTGGAGACGTTCCTTGGTGCCGGGCCGCAGGACGGTGTCGTGGACCATCTGGCACAGCCGGCTGATGCTCGCGCTCATCGCCTCCATGGGTCTAGATTAGAGGGTGCTTGGATCCAAGGGACTTATTTTAGTCTGACTAAAAATAGTCTCTTTAAGAGGCTAAAGTTCCAAGCACCCCGGACTAAAGAGGGGCTAAAACTAGTCTTGAGACTAAATTTTTTTAGTCAGGGGGTACCCCTACTAAATTGTGGATTAGTCCTCTCTCTCCTCATTTAACTCCTCTCCTTTAACGCAGGCAAGTTCTAGATTGGAGGGTTTGGAGGATAATAAATGCTCATTGACTTGATTTTAGTCTCTTTAGTATTTGGATCCAAGCATGGATGAGGCTAACAAGTTTTAGTCCCACTACTTTTAGTCATGGGACTAAAACGTTTCCAAGCACCCTCTTAGCTTCTAGTCAACTAATCTTGCGATTCGAGTGATCACTCTTGCCCTTGGTTAGCGTGCATAGGTGCGTAGGATTTCGTACTAGGTTGGACTGGTGGGGAGCCTTTATTTGAGAAGTGCAGACTGCATTGAATTCACGTGCGTGTTTCCCATCTACTCCTCGGCCCTCTACTGCACCTGCCTTTGACTGTATGACAGGTGGGCCCGCCACCCGTTGGGCCCACGTGTCACTCACCCAAAGGCAGTTGCTGTAAGTCAATGAGGCTGCGTCCCCCTCCGTGCCAGTGCAGTATAGTCATCTTACCGGACCTTTAGTTGGAGCCAAATGAGAGAAGTTTGATGTTTACTGGTTTATTGGTCCCCTTTGCATTTTACGCCAAGTTTTGACCTTTGATTTAACTATAAAATGTCAATGCATGTAAACAAAAATGTTGTGTAAGTCACCTTACGAAACCAAATAATACCAAAACACTTAGGCACGGTACATTAACTCCCTCCTTGTTTCTTATTTCATGACATATCAACCAATGAGAGATGTGCGCCGTGCATGCTTTCAATGACTTGAGACTACCAAACATGACATGCAGTGTTTAGTTCATTGCATGTAATCCTATTAATTAGCAAAAAGACATTAAGTTCTCTCGCCGATAGGAATAAAACAATACATCATGTATTTGTTTACAGAGGGAGTAGTACATTTTTTGTGACATGCATTACTAGATATTGCTAGTCAAATACTAAAACACAAATGGACGTGGTAATACTCCTAAATCCAGATGGTGGTGCTAGTAGTACTAGTAGTTGTACTACCAATGTAGTAGCACTGTACTACCCGTTGGTCAAATTATTACATGCTGCTCCTCACATTGAAGTGACAAGACCCTGCGCCAGAGATGACACCTGAGTATAGGCACCGTGTTTGGCATACCATAGTCAGCTTCACCGTCTGCAGTCAGTATCATCATGGCTGTAGAGCTAGCCTACTTACAACTAGTCGTGTTCGACATAATTTCCCGTGCGTAGATGCCCGTTCATTGCATGGAACACCAAGATTGGGGGTGGATGGCGCCGGCAGTGTCCATCGAGCCAGATTTTTCCATGGCCTTCTAGATGTGGTGGGGAGGAGATAAGGCTGATTGTGAGAGACAAGGAGTTGTTTGTAAATAGGGAACAAGTGCGGGCATCTTTTTTGCAAAAATTGAGAAGTTTGGTTTGTATGCGTCAGATCTAGATCCGACGGCTATTGGTGAAAGATGGGAGGCACAACATCATCACCAACTCAGGACCTGTTTGATTCGCAGGATTTTGAAAACGCAGGAATAGGACACGGCAATATTACAAGTTTCAAACTGATACTACAAATGTTAGGAGTAATGCTGCACCTACGAAGAGGGAATTACTAGGAAGTTTACGTAAGAACTTTCGTTACTTTAGGTGGATGTAGCATTATCGTACAAACTAAAATCCACCCCCTGACAAGTCACTAATGGGCAAATAAGTTTTTGAGTCTCTGGCCACTTGATGTTTCAAAAACAAATTCAGCTTCTGCGGAGACTTTGTCATTTAGGCTTAGATGCTTGTGGTGATCAGCACGCCATTCATTGTTGCGCCAGAGAACGCCAAACCTCATTACCTGGAGCACACTTGCCTCCATAATAAAGAACTGGCCAATTTAATCTGAGATGTGCTGCCTTGGTAGTCAATCAAATCAATTTCTGTAAGATGGAGATCAAGGCATTCGATGAGATTGTTATAGTGCAGCACATTTTTCACTTTCGAGTATTTTTTTATCTACAAAAGAAGAGAACATATTAGAGCAACTGGCTGTATAAGATTGTCGTGTCATCAAGAGGTACCAATATCATTCGCTCATACGATAGGGTTGGCTGGCTAGTGATTATTTTTGACTCTCTCTCTCTATCTCTCTCTCTTTCTGTTTCCTCTCATTTACCTAGGAGCACGTGAAGGGCTTGGGCATTTGTTGCCTTCCACTATGTGGCCGATGCCATATTTCACAAAAGTACACCACATAATACGCATCGATGTCAAATCAAAAGATTTTGGCACCGCTCTCGCGATGTGAGAGAGTTGGCACCGCTGTGCACACAGACCCACATGCATAAACAAATCAATCAAGCCAACTACACCAGCCTCTCACTCTCCCAAACAAGTGTTTTTTTATTCCCTCAGTCCTATCTCTCTCCCACGCAAGTGTTTTTTTATTGCGTGAATTAATTTGGCACCGGAGCAAAGTAGGTGATCCAGATTGGGGCACCAGGTGAGCAATGGAGGGGCATCGATGCCAAATACATCACAAGTGAATTTGGCATGTATTTTGGCCTACATAGTGGAGGGCCGTTATAGCCCACTTTTGTACTACCTCGTATTTAGTATAAAATTTTGACCATAGATTTACCTAAGAAAATGCCAATGCATGTCACTAAAAATTACACCATTTGAAATTATGTTCAAATACGAATCCAACGATATAGTTCTTAGCGACATGCATTAACATTTTGCCAGTTAAATCTATGATCAAATTTTGATACTACAAAATAGGAAGCGTAAACCAGGACAGAGGTAATACTTGCTCTTAGGGTAACCATAGAGTTACTGGAGTAGTCTAAGTTACTTTCCACTATGACTAGCCTAGGCTACTATTGTAGTACAACAAAAAAAAGGATGCAGGTGATCACGTGAGAAAAAAATACTAAAAACATTTCTTTCGGTGCAGTGAGTAGATGCAGTTTTGAACACTACACTTGTCACCGTAATTTGGGAAAATTATGAAAAAGTTGAGCTACGTTGTGATTACTGTTTACTAATAGGATAGAAGTTTCACCTCGATGAGTAGCTTCTCCGTGCACGGAAAGCATGTAAGGAATCCAACAACTTGATCCAGATTGGGGCCGATAGATTTTATTGCCAAGATCTTCACTGTGCGCATAGACTGGGTCAAGCTTGTGGGAATCATTTTCTGGAAGACGATCGTAAATACATCAAGAAGAAATTTAAAAATGTAAATTTCAAGAAGACAGAGAAGAAGATGAGTGTTGTACCTGAATGATTACATATCGAATAAAGAGTTTGGAGAATTTGGCAGACAAGTACACCAACGCTGTCAATTTCGGCGCGTCAATGACCCTGATTTTTGTTGGACCTTCTAGATCCGACACAAGCAATCTCTGAAGGAAAGGCGCATTCTCAATGACCATAATGTGGAACAGCTGGAGTGATCTCTTCCCAATTGATGTCTTCTTGCGGGGCCAGCAAGACACATAAATCCATCGGAGATTCGTCGAGGCAATGTGGAGGCTAATGAACCCGTGGATCTGCTAAAGACGAAGGTACTCGAGCGCAGTACAGTTGCGGAGCTGGTGCTCCATTGCCTTCTTCGAGATGAGAACATCGAAGAGGTCGAGCTGCTTGAGTTGAGGGAGAAGAAGGGCGGGCACGGCATTAATCTGGGGAAGATAGCAGGAGCTGAAGCTGGCGCGACGCGACGTTGGCGTGAGGCGGAGCATGGACGGCGGCAGAGAGCGACATCTTCCAGCTTCAAAGCTGAGCTCCTCGAGCTGATATAGGGCGGGGGATAAGAACCACTCGTAAAACTTGGGTTGGACCTTGCAGTTGGTATTGAACATGCGGATGCCAAGGCGTCTGGCTGGCCCAGGGTGCGATGAAAGGATCTTGGAGACTGCGGCCATGCATTTGCAATCCCCGTCGCAGAGGCTGCTATTGACAGTGAGGTTGAGGGGGACACGGCTCCAAAGGGGGCACTACCACCGAGAGAGCAGGGCGGTCCGCACGACAGATTTGGTGGGGAGGAGGCCGATGATGACGAGAAGCATGTCATCGGGGAGGCTGCTAATGAAGCCCGGGCTCGCCGGATGCGGTTTTGGCTCGAGCCACCTCTACTTGTTGGCAACCTCACCATCCATCTCAACTGGCGGCGACGCTGGTGTACACATGTGCTGGTGTGTGTTGTGTGCTGGGTGTGCGTGAGTGCGTCCTTCTGTGCATGCCGCCGCGCAGTGGTGAATTGTGCGCGAGGGCGTCCTTCACTTGAAAGAAATGTGTCCTCAATGCACCCTCAATTTAATAGCATGCGGGGTGCTACCCCGAGTGGTTTCAACTTTGTTTACTTCACCGCATGTCAGATGGGCCTCTAGTTTACTTATTTTCACCCACATGGGCTAGCACACGAAGATACAGAACATGAGCTTACAAGACATCATGTAGACTCATTGACCGGTCAACTAAAAAATATACGGACCTATACGCTTATACAGTGAGCATATAATCCATCGGTATAGAGAGTTCGAGTGAGAGGGGAGGCCCGTGAGAGATAGCAGAGAGAGAGAGAGAGAGAGAAAGAGCTACTCCCTTCGATCGATAATGTAGTTCCAACTTTTTTTTAAAGTCAAACTTTTGAAACTTTGACCAAGTTTATAAAGAAATTACTTATATCTACAATACCAAAGATAAATGATAGTATGAAGTAAGTACATGTTGCGATGAATCTAATGATTGTTCCAGATGTATGTGTTTTTCTCCACATATACCTGGTCAAACTTTTCTGAGGTTTGACTTCTCAAAGCATCCATATGCTTATGGACGTGAGAGAGTCCCTAACTAGAGAGAGAGAGAGAGAGAGAGAGAAATAGAAAGAGTGAGTGAAAAAATTGTGTGTGTGCATGTGTGAAAGAGACATGGACAACACACGATAAAAGTAGAGAAAAAGCATGTGTGTCTTATGCAAACATATCACACATGCATCTTCGACAACGAAAGCAAGGTGAGGAGATAGTGTGTGGTTGTTTGCAACTGAGAGAGCAAGGCCCCTAGCACGTGGCCAAGAGGGGTCTGACAAACAAGGGATAGAGGTCGAGAGAGACATACGGAGAAAATGCAGACATGGGGAGGAGAGAGTGTATGTTTGTCATAGAGAGATCCCCTGGAGATCGTGATGGGCTTACATGGGTGGGAGATCGAGTGACAAGGTGTGTGCGTGATAGAAGATACCCCAAGAGATATCGATATATACATATGGATGGAAGGAGACAATACGTGTGTTCCTGATGGCTAGTGAGAGATAATCATACTTAGGGGGGGGGGAGTGCTTGCGCCTATGATGGAGTGAGGGATTATGGTACTTAGGGGGATGCGTGTCGCATAGAGAGAGAACAAGGGTGGAGAGTGTTGGATGGGCCTATATGTATAGCGCGAGCGAGACATGTGTATGTGTGAACCAGGGAGATATAAAGTTTGAGAGAGATTGAGGAGCCCCGATAAGGCTGAGTGGTGCGTTAGATAGGTGAGAGGGGGAAAGAGATATTCGATCCGCTCGATAATGCAGTGCATGTAAATTTTTTAGAAGCCAAACTTTGGAAACTTTGATCATGTTTACGCAAATGTTATTTATATCTACAATACTAAAGATACATCATACGAAACTACATCTCATGGTGAATCTAATGGTATATGTTTGCCGTTCTAGATGTAATTGTTTTTCTCCACGTACATGGTCAAACTTTGTGATGTTTGATTTTTCAATAAATCTTTATGCTATGCACCAAGGAGAGTGCCTAAGTCGAGAGAGATCAAGTGCGTGTGAAGGAGAATGAGTAAGTGTGCAAAAAGAGTATGTGTGTGAAAGAGAAAGTGACAACAAACGATAAATTAGAGAGAGAGAGTGTGTTTTTTCATTTCTTATGCGAACATATCATGCATGCATCTCCGAGATAGAAAAGCGAGGCGAGGGGATACACGAAGATAGCTAGTGTGTGATTGTTCGCAATGGAGAGAGACACCCCTATAGCACATGTCCAATAGAGGTCTGGACAACAAGGAACAAAGGTCAAGAGGGCCACATGGAGAACATGGACGCATGGGGAGGGAGAGAGGGTGTGTTTGTGATAGAGAGACCCCCTTGAGATCGTGAGGGGACTATATGGGTGGGAGATCGAGGGGGGTGGATGCGCGATAGAAAGATGCCCCGAGAGAAATCGAGATAGACCATGCACATGTTTGTGATGGAGACTAAGATTAGCTAGTCATATACATATAGGGGCGACTGCGTGTGCCTACAATTGAGTGAGAGACCATCATACTTGGCTAGCTAGGCATGAGATTGTGTGTGTGTGCATGTGAGATGGAGAGAGAACGAGGGAGAGAGATAGAGTTTTAGATGGGCCTATCGAGTGCGAGTGAGATATGCATGTGTATGTGTGACCCAGGTAGATGGAGAGTTTGATAGAGAGGGGGAAGAGCTCCGAGACGACAGAGTGGTGCGTGAGAGAGTTACGGGCAACGAGCCAAGGAATTTGTGTGCGTACGATGAGTGCACCCAAGATATCTAGCTTGGACTAGAGTATCATACATAGTGTGCGAGAGAGACCTATAGATGGAGTATATATGCATGCGAACTAGAAAGACCCCCCATGCACATACAAAGAGAGAGAGAGAGAGAGATGGAGATAAAGGGAGAGGGACCAACAAGGTTTTTGTGTCGGATGCGTGCGACATAATTAAAGATTGTCGGAGAGAGAGAGAGAGAGAGAGACAGAGAGAGAGAGAGAGAGAAATAGAAAGAGTGAGTGAAAAATGTTTGTGTGTGCATGTGTGAAAGAGACATGGACAACACACGATAAAAGTAGAGAAAAAGCATGTGTGTCTTATGCAAACATATCACACATGCATCTTCGACAACGAAAGCAAGGTGAGGAGATAGTGTGTGGTTGTTTGCAACTGAGAGAGCAAGGCCCCTAGCACGTGGCCAAGAGGGGTCTGACAAAGAAGGGATAGAGGTCGAGAGAGACGTACGGAGAAAATGCAGACATGGGGAGGAGAGAGTGTATGTTTGTCATAGAGAGATCCCCTGGAGATCGTGATGGGCTTACATGGGTGGGAGATCGAGTGACAAGGTGTGTGCGTGATAGAAGATACCCCAAGAGATATCGATATATACATATGGATGGAAGGAGACAATACGTGTGTTCCTGATGGCTAGTGAGAGATAATCATACTTAGGGGGGGGGGGAGTGCTTGCGCCTATGATGGAGTGAGGGATTATGGTACTTAGGGGGATGCGTGTCGCATAGAGAGAGAACAAGGGTGGAGAGTGTTGGATGGGCCTATATGTATAGCGCGAGCGAGACATGTGTATGTGTGAACCAGGGAGATATAAAGTTTGAGATAGATTGAGGAGCCCCGATAAGGCTGAGTGGTGCGTTAGATAGGTGAGAGGGGGAAAGAGATATTCGATCCGCTCGATAATGCAGTGCATGTAAATTTTTTAGAAGCCAAACTTTGGAAACTTTGATCATGTTTACGCAAATGTTATTTATATCTACAATACTAAAGATACATCATACGAAACTACATCTCATGGTGAATCTAATGGTATATGTTTGCCGTTCTAGATGTAATTGTTTTTCTCCACGTACATGGTCAAACTTTGTGATGTTTGATTTTTCAATAAATCTATATGCTATGCACCAAGGAGAGTGCCTAAGTCGAGAGAGATCAAGTGCGTGTGAAGGATAATGAGTAAGTGTGCAAAAAGAGTATGTGTGTGAAAGAGAAAGTGACAACAAACGATAAATTAGAGAGAGTGTGTTTTTTCGTTTCTTATGCGAACATATCGTGCATGCATCTCTGAGATAGAAAAGCGAGGCGAGGAGATACACGAACATAGCTAGTGTGTGATTGTTTGCAACGGAGAGAGACACCCCTATAACACATGTCCAATAGAGGTCTGGACAACAAGGAACAAAGGTCAAGAGGGACACATGGAGAACATGGACGCATGGGGAGGGAGAGAGGGTGTGTTTGTGATAGAGAGATCCCCTTGAGATCATGAGGGGACTATATGGGTGGGAGATCGAGGGGGGTGCATGCGCGATAGAAAGATGCCCCGAGAGAAATCGAGATAGACCATGCACATGTTTGTGATGGAGACTAAGATTAGCTAGTCATATACATATAGGGGGGACTGCGTGTGCCTACAATTGAGTGAGAGACCATCATACTTGGCTAGCTAGGCATGAGATTGTGTGTGTGTGCGTGTGAGATGGAGAGAGAACGAGGGAGAGAGATAGAGTTTTAGATGGGCCTATCGAGTGCGAGTGAGATATGCATGTGTATGTGTGACCCAGGTAGATGGAGAGTTTGATAGAGAGGGGGAAGAGCTCCGAGACGACAGAGTGGTGCGTGAGAGAGTTACGGGCAACGAGCCAAGGAATTTGTGTGCGTACGATGAGTGCACCCAAGATATCTAGCTTGGACTAGAGTATCATACATAGTGTGCGAGAGAGACCTATAGATGGAGTATATATGCATGCGAACTAGAAAGACCCCCCATGCACATACAAAGAGAGAGAGAGAGAGAGATGGAGATAAAGGGAGAGGGACCAACAAGGTTTTTGTGTCGGATGCGTGCGACATAATTAAAGATTGTCGGAGAGAGAGAGAGAGAGAGAGA
>NC_057801.1:560760011-560966403 GCF_018294505.1 Triticum aestivum
AAAGCTGATGTTAGAGAACTGGTGTTTCTTAAATCTCTACTAAACACTTTTGGTGATGCTACTGGTTTATGGGTTAATTATTCGAAGTCAAGCTTGATCCCCATTAATGTGCGTGAGGACAAAATTGAAATCTTGGTCGGAACTTTTAATTGCAAAAGGGAGGCTTTTCCTTTCACTTATTTGGGGTTTCCTTTGGGCTTATATAAACCAATAGTTGAATAGTGTATGCCCCTTGTTAAGAGAATAGCAAACAAGCTTTTGGGACTGGCCACTTTCATGACACAAGCTGGAAGACTCCTTCTTGTTAAGTCTATTATAGCCTCACTGCCAATCTTTGCAATGTGTTGTCTGGATCTGCCTGAAACCATCAAAAAGCAAATCATAAAATACCTTAGACATTGCCTCTGGAGAAGACCTGATCCTAATGACCATAGACCTGCAATGGTAAAGTGGACTGTGGTTTGTAGACCAAAAAATCAAGGAGGGCTTGGGGTGAAAGATATTACCATTCAAAATAAGGCTCTGCTTCTGAAAAATCTACACAAATTTTATAACATGCATAACATCCCATGGGTTAACATGATTTGGGAATCTTAGTACTCAGAGGGGCACCTTCCTGGACAGCAAGTGATAGACTCATTTTGGTGGAAAGAAAATCTCAAGTTAGTAGAGCATTTCAAATCAATGGCAACATGCACTCCCATGAAATGATTTATGGCAGACATCATGCCTTCATCAGAGTTTCCCTCGCTTGTTCTTTTTTGCGAAAAATACTCAGATCACAATTTATGAGACTTTACAAACTGAATTTGTGGAAGGTTTGTTTCACCTGCCACTCACAGTACAAGCATATGATCAGTTCTTACAATTAGAGAGGTTGTGCGATGAACAAAGAAGTCTTAATCTTGCAGATTATAATGATACATGGTCATACATTTGGGGATCAGAGAAGTTCAATGCTAAAAAGGTTTATACAATAATGATTGGGATAAAAACTGTTCCTCCTCAGTTCCAATGGATATGGAATTGCTCTTTCCAGCCAAAGCACAAAATATTCTTTTGGATTCTCTTGCATGATAGGGTGAACACTAGAAATCTTCTGAGAAGGAAAACATTTTATCTGGAGACATACAACTGTGCACTCATGAATTGCAACCAGGAGGAAACTATTTTTCATCTGTTTTGGGGATGTCCATTTGCAGTTAGATGTGGGAAGCCCAAATAGAGACAACCCACTTTCCATCTGGGAAGCGTTGGAGGACATGAAAGATAAAATCAGAGTTCCTTTCTTCACCGAAATTATGATACTTGGTGCTTGGGCTATGTGGATATCCAGGAACAATCTAATATTCAATCAGATTCAACCATCATTTCAGGGATGGAGAAGAATATACCTAGATGAACTTCAATGGCTTAGGCACAGAATCAAGAAGAAATATACTTCTGCTTTTAAGGCCTGGTTAGACAAATTGTTGTAATATTTTAGTTTCCTTCTTTTTTTCGTTTTCTTTTCTATTTTTTGTTTAGTACCTTAGTTCCTCTTGTAGTTTTTATCTCTTTTTTCTGGCTTAGCTCAAGCCTTTTCTGTATTTTAGTACCTTGCATTAATAAAAGAAAAAGATTATAGTGGGGCATTGCCCTACTATGTACAGTCAAAATATTCTTACAAAGTTTTGGTAATGCAACTTTGACCAGAAGGAAGGGCATTCTTGTGGCCTAATATGTTTTTTAGGGGCAAATTTGAGCACATAAAAAATTTAGCGGTAAATTTGAGTAGTGGGTCGGAGTTAGGGGCATACATGTGAATGTCCCGTTTGCAAAATATATGCCTTTTATGGTATGCAAGGATAAGCTTATAGTAATGAAATATTCATGAAAATGAAGTTTTCTAAGAAGAAATGAATTAGAGGAATTAGTCTTAGCCTTCATGAAGAAGAGAAATAAAATTACAACTAGAACAAAATCAAAATAATGAAGTTTTCTAAGAAAGACTAGATTAGTGGCTTTTGTATCACCCTTTACAGATAGAAAATGAAACAAAAACTAAAACAAAATAAAAATAATTAGGTTCTCTTAGAAAAAATGAATTACTCTCATTAGTATTACACTTTAGGAAGAAAGAAACTGAAAAGAAAATCTAAAACAAACAGCGACAAAATTTGCACGCAATATACAAAAAAATTACGCCTTCTTATAATATGCAAGATAAGCATATAATAGTGGAATTTTCGCTAAAATAAGATTCGTAAGAGGGAACAAACGAGTGACATTAGTATTATCTTTAAAGAAGAAAGAAAATGAAATTAAAACTAAAATAAAAATCAAATATCAAAATAGTTCACCAGAAGAAAAGTTATAAATAATGATAAAACTTGTACATACTTTACACAGAAATTACGAATAGTGGAATTTCTCAAATATAACTTTCCAAAGAAGGAATGAATTAGTGACATTGGTATTATCCTAAACAAGAAATAAAATGAAATAAGAAATAAAAAAATCAAAACAATGAAGTATTGCAAGAAAGAATCAATTGATGTCATTTGGTATTGTCATTTAAGAAAGACTATATTAAAAAAATATAACTTGCACACAACTTTGCACTGAAATTGCAATTTTTAAATATGCAAAGAATAAGCATATAATACTACAATTTCCACATTATACTATAATTTACACACATACTGTCTATAGTATTTGGGTGTACAACTTTCCACCCATCCAATATGCAAAAAAGTATCCATGTAGAAAAAAGAAAAACCAGCTAAAAACTAATTAAAAAGCAAAATCATAAAATGTATACAAACAAAGAAACAAGCAATGTGTAAGGTTCTTCAAGGCCAATATGAAAATTGACCTAGGGCATACAGGGGCAATTCGAAAAATCAGCCTAAGAAAAAATTGACTTACCCCAAATAGGGACAAGTTAGAAATTCAGACAAAGAAAAAAGAAATGACTTACCCCAAACACGGCAAGTCAAAAATCAGCCTAAACAATACAAGGAAAAAAACATCACGAATCGTGTCAGAAGAATCAATGGTCGGAAAATGAACTTGACAAGATTTAAAATTCAGGTGACTTACATATAGCTAAAGTGAATGACAGGGAATTCGAAAATTGCATTCATTTTGTAGTTTGTTCATAACAAATGATTGAACTAGTAAATGTTGCTCTCACTTTACTTCAATGCCACAAAAGTTGATTCATTATTCTTTAAAGGAATAATCCTCTCCAAATATATGGGAAGATTCCAGAATACTTTTGAAAACTCCTGGAATATTATAGAGACCCTAGTGGGTTGTCCCCTGGGCTGGCCCAAGGTGTGACACAAAATTGGTCCTAAGTGACACAATAGTGGGGCGCCCCTTGCCTTAGGGGGCAAGCCACTTGTGGAGGCAGCGATTTTAGGGGTGCACCCCAAGGTGCGGCTGACCCTAGGAGGGGGAGCCCATCCTCTAAGGTAAGCCCCACCCCCTTAACCTATAAATAGTGGAGGGGGCAGCCCCAATTCCAATCTGGAATTGTGCCTCCCCTCCACTCTCTCTACAGTTCTTTGCCAACGACGCCATGCTGCTCCACCATCTAGTCCACGAGTAGTTCTTTGTCATGCACGAAGAAGCCCACTAGATTGGTGAATTCATATGCGTGGATACCGACAGAGAGGTCATAGTTTTTATCCTTGACCAAGAGACTCGTGGTTGGGAGGTTTAACCTTAGCTGCGAGGATCTGCATCAACATGCTGACCAAGCTCTTCTCTTTGATGCGTAGTTGGTAAATACGAGATCAAACATATTTGCATCTTCATAGTGATTCTAGGTTTTATTGATATGCCAATTTTCTTCTTCTATGCTACTATGTTTCCAAATAGTAGCATCATGAGCGACTTATGAGTCGATGCGAATTCGATCTAGAGCACATAGGATGTGCGGACATCCTATGTTATGTGTCCTGTGCATAATTTTTTGTGTCCTGGTATTACATTGGATCTTTTACTCGATTTTTTTGGATCCCTCATATTTGCAATTTTTTTATCTTGACGACATGGTGATGATTTTGTTACAAAGGGCTGGCTTCCAGTGGTCCATCCAATATTATGCTTCAGTTACTTTGGATCTCATTTACTTAATAAATATAAATTTTGCAACCAAAAGGGCCTGTAGATGTGGTCTACGCAGGGTCACTCATTTAACAAAGTTTAGTACGAGGCTCAAGATTTTTCATTAAATCTTGTGTTTCGTACACCCCAAAAGTTAAACTAACAAATTGAATAATCATGCTTGATGATAATGTAAGTATCTAACATTTTGCAACGAAACCCTAGCAACCATGATAAAATTGCCAAAAACTGTTTAGAGGTGTTTAACTTGTTTTTGCGGGATTTACATGTGAAGTGATATAGTCTTCGTCATGATAATGAGATTGTATGACATGTTATATCTTGTAACTTATTATTTGCTTGAATTGCATGTCATGGAACGGCATGATGGCATGAGCCATATGATTGTCATTTATTTAACCAGCAGGTCGAACTTCATCCAACACATTTAGTATATTAGCTATCACTAGCAGAAAAATGACCTAATGTTAACCTCATTAGTCTCGGTTTGTAAATGAACCGGCACTAATGTGACCATTAGTACCGGTTCGAACGGCTATGCGTTAGTCCGGTTCATTTGCAACCTATAGTTTCGATTTGTGTCACAAATCGGGACTAAAGGGGTGGTGGCAGGCTGGCGTCAGGTCGGGGCCCCACGAGCCCCTAGGTCGAACCTATAGTCCTGGTTTATGTCACAAATCGGGACTAAAGGTCGAACCTATAGTCCTGGTTTGTGTCACAAATCGGGACTAAAGGGGTCTAACCTTTACTCCTGGTTGGAGACACAAACTGGGACTAAAGGGCAATTTTCAAACTCTACCCCCTATTGCCTTTTTCAGTTTTGAAAAAAAAACAAAAGAAAATGATAAAAACTTCAAAAATTAAAATCCTTTGAGGTGTAGTCATGTTACTACATCTAGTAGTTAGGGAAATTTAAAAACATAATTTTCGACATGTTTTGCAAAAAAAATGTTATGGAAAAGTAAAACGACTATATCTTTTGCATACGATGTCGAAAAAAAGTATAATATATCAAAATATTCAGCACTAAAAATAGGTTCCGATTTTGACGGCCATAGGCCGTTTTGCACATTTTTAGAATCCTCAAATTCTGAAAGGAAAAAAGTATGCTCAAATTTCAGTTTTTTTGAATTTTTGTTAAACCTGGTCAAATTATGGTCAAACTACTTATTCAAGAAATATTAGTGTTACTAAATAATTATTCAAGAATACTAGTGTTACTAAATAGTTATTTTAATTTTTTGAATTTTGGTCAAATCTGGTCAAACTATGGTCAAACTACTTATTCAAAAAATATTAGTGTTACTAAATAATTATTGTTTTTTACAATAACAGTTTCAACCTCAAAGGGTGAAACGTGTGACTTCATGCTCAAGCTAAACTACTGAGGGTTAATAGGATTGACAGCTTACTATTGTTAGGAAAACAACGAGTGTAGACTTGGAAACTAGGAGGAATAGAACTCGAAAGTTAAGCGTGCTCAGGCCTGGGTCGTGTTGAACCGGGACTAAAGGGGGGATCTTTAGTACCCACCCTTTAGTGCCAGTTGCAAACTGGGACTAAAGGTCCCTACGAACCGAGACTAAAACCGCGTTTTCCACTTGTGTATAGAGATAACAATAGTTATAATTGCATGGACATGAAGATGACGATCATGCATCGGTGAACCTCGATTTTATGCCGTACACGAAGGTGTTCTCCACATAAGGTGTTTAAGGAAGGGGACATGACGTCTGGGACATTACTCGGGGCGAAAGGACTATATCATATCACATAATATTATGAATTGTCATGTTAATCGCTTTTTATGCACCTTGTTTGATGCACGGTAGACGCGTTTTTATAGGGTGATCACTCACACAAATATCAGGCAGTTAGTGTTATCCCAAGTTCAGCACTGTCTAGAATATGTGTCACTTCGAGTTGCGCCATGTCGCATGGGTACGACAGACTTGTCGCACATGAGGCGGGCATCATCGGATTAAACAACAAGATCACTTTGTTTTCTTGTTGTTTAGGCCAGATGGTCTTGAGATCGGAACACACCCATCAAAAGATGAATGATATTCACATGACGTCTTGTTATGGTGGCTACCACATGTTGATTAAACTTGACGGAAACAGTTTCATGACTTGCCATTTTTCATCATGGAAATAAACACTTGCATGATGAAATACTCCCTCCGTCCTTGAAAGAGTGTACTTCCAACTTTGTTGGAGGATCAAACTATCTCAAAGTTTGACCGAGTTTGTGCAAAAATATGTCAATGCTTGTGAAACCAAATAGGTATATGACAAAAATATATTTTATCATGAATCTAATGCTACTATATTGATGTCATAGATGTTCGTATATTATTGTATAAATACGGTCAAACATAAAAAAAGTTTGACTTTCCAACAAAGTTGGAAGTACACTTCTTCAAGGACGGAGGGAGTAGTGATTGTTATCATGAAATACATCCGTGATAGCATAGATAAGAGTATCTTGATTCTGCAGTAAAACATCATGATGTACGTGGATGACAGAAAACATGACCTACTATGACCAACGCATATCATCATGGATGTGTCCTTTTTCAATAGTAAGTGTTGTAGGAGAGCCAAATCCTCCCATGGTAACCTCCACTACTAGGGAAAACCTTATACACAGAACCTTAGCAGCAACGCGATTTAGGGGGAGGTGCTACTGCTAATTAGCAGCAGCGCGAAAAAAAACAGGCGCTATTGCTACTAACTTAGAAGTAGCACGGCTAGGCGGAACCATGCTACTACTAAAATCGACCGACAGTTCCTGCCAACCTAGGCGCGCTTTTTTTTAGCTAGGCGGAACCAAGCTCGCTGCTGATGAAGTCATAGTAATAGCGCGCTTTTTCTAGGATGCGCTGCTGCTAATTGTCGCTATTTTTGAAACTGGCCACATGGCGGGATCCACTTAGCAGTAGCGCGTGAGGCATAAGCGCGCTGCTACTACGTTAATAGCAGTAGTGCGGTTTATGACCAGCGCTACTGCTAAGCCGCAGCATATACCACCTTTCTCCCTCCCCTCCCCCTCCCCCATCCTCTATTCCTCACTTTCCCCTACCTCCCACCTCCTCTCCCCCTCACTTTGCTTCTTCCTCACTACTTCTCCCCCCATTAGTCTCCTTCTTCTACCTACCTTTCTCTCTCTTTATTACTCCTAGCTAACTTACACCACCTCCATTAATGCACCTCCTTTCTCTTTTTCCTCTCCCTCCACTAGATAAAGTCATCTCCTTCCCCAACTAGCTTGGTAGATCTATCCATTTAATGAAGTGAACTAATGTACCTCCCTAACTAGATCTAGCCGTCTCAAGAAGTAAGCTTTGTCCACTCTTGATCATTCCCTAGGTGTGTGGTGACACCGATCGACATCATCATCACCGTGCTCAATCTCGAGATAGGTGATTAAAAATTTGTGCTTTTGCAAGAATGGAAATATGTGTATGTGTGCGATATGACATAATCGTGTGATATGATGGAAATTGTGTGTGTGGCTTGAGTTGCCGCCGAATTGTGCTTGAGTTGCCTATGTTTTGCCAAAATGTCAATTTATTTCCGTTTCGGCGAATTTCGGGCAAACTCTATATGTCCTATTTTTAGGGAAGGTCATGCCGAATTTTTGTATGACTTTGATGCATGCACGCATTTTTATAATCATTTTTTTATTATTACCATGCAGGCATTCATGATGGTCAGTGGAACGATGGTGGACAGGTGGTTGCGGTCAGCGGTGCAGGACATGAAAGAAAATAACCTGACAGAGGTTTTATGTCCGTGTCGAAGATGCAAAGGAATAGTTTGGCTCCACCCCTATGACGATGGTCATGTCGAAGCGCACCTGCTCATGACTGGTTTCATGGATGGCTATACTCGGTGGATAATTGAAGATGAGGATGATGATGTTGATGACGCCGACGGGGCAGGCAATGATGACATGGGGCAATATGAAGAGATGATTGATAATGGCGGTGGGGAAGAGGCCGGACATGGCGGAGGAGAAGGGGCCGAACATGGCGGCGGACAAGGGGCCGAACATGGCAGCGGAGAGAACATGGACTCCACGTCACAAAGTTCGTCGATACTAAGTTCAATCGTGTGGGACCCTCATGTTCAAGCACTGCTTCGCAAGGAGACGAGTATTGAGAGAGCTGCTTCTAGGGAGGAGGCTAAGCTGCAACAGTTGGTGGTAGACTCGAACACTCCATTGTATGATGGTTGCAATCCTGAGGTGACCCGCTTGAGTTTCACGCTCCAACTTCTGAAGACGAAGGCTAAAACAAAATGCACCGACACTAGCCTCGATGACTAATTTGCATGAGGCAAGAAGATCGTGTGCCCTCTTGGTCCGCCACACGTTAGATACCATGCATGCATCAACGATTGCACAATTTATCAGAAGGAGCATGCAGAAAAAAAAGTTGTCCGGTGTGCAATGCTTCTCGATACAAGAAGTCCGGGAAGAAATCTCCCCAGAAAGTTGTATGGTACTTACCGATCACTCCCCGTCTCCAGCGGTATTTCATAGATCCCAAGGAAGTAGAGCTCCTGCGCTGGCACGGGAGAGGAAGAAGCCCGACGTTGGAGATGATCCGAAGCTGAGACACATCAAGGATGGAAGCAAGTGGAGAGCGTTGAATGGCTTCTATCGGTATTCGGAATGTGATGCAAGGAACATCGTGCTTGGCGCGTGTACCGATCGCATGAATCCATTTGGCAACTAGAACACCAACCATAGCACATGGCCCGTGTTTCTATGGATGTACAACCTCCCCTCTGGTTTTGAATGAAGTCGAAGTACATTCACATGAGCATGCTGATTCAAGGCTGAAACAACTGGAAAATAATATTAATGTGTAGTTGGGGCTACTTCAAGAGGAGTTAGACACGTTATGGAAAACATCGGCCAAGACATGGGATGCTAGCAAAGGCGAGTATTTCTACATGAGGGTCACGCTGATCACGACGGTGCATGACTATCTCAGTTACAGATATGTCGCAGGCCAGGTGTGCCATGGATATTGTGGATGCACGTGGTGCATGGATGATACGACGTCTCAACAGATAACATCAAGGAAAGAGGGCGGGTCTGGGGAAATCGTGTACATGGGGCATCGAAGATGGCTCGAGAAGGACAGCCCGTGGAGAAGCCATGGAGATCTATTCAATGGTCACGCTGAGCATCAAGGACCTCCACGTAAGCGGAGCGGCGCCAAAATCAATGAGCTGTTGAAAAACTAGGAACAGTGCCCCGCGCCGGGAAAGATGATGAAAAAGGCGCCGGAGCCGCTGCTGAAGGTATGGAAGGAGAGCTCTGTGTTCTGAGACTTGGAGTACTGGCACAAACTCGACACACCTAATTGCCTTGATCAAATGCATATCTGTAAGAATGTCCTTGAGAGCTTGCTCGCGACAATGATGAACATGTCGGATAAGACAAAGGATGTGCCAAAGGCAAGAAAAGACTTGCAAGATTTGGAAATCAGGGAAGATCTGCACATGTCGCCTTGTAAAAAGTCAGACGA
Source organism: Triticum aestivum (assembly GCF_018294505.1). Taxonomy (NCBI): domain Eukaryota; kingdom Viridiplantae; phylum Streptophyta; class Magnoliopsida; order Poales; family Poaceae; genus Triticum; species Triticum aestivum. Next base: position 560,769,677 of record NC_057801.1, read on the forward strand.
TACAGAGACTGAGACAAAGGCACGGGAGAAGAAGGGAAAAAAGTAAAGGAAGAGGATTATTGCCCCCCTTATTGCTTCACCTTAAGTCCGGCTGAGATTGATCAATTCTTTAAGTGCCTTACTGGAGTCAAAGTTAGTTCCGGTTATTGTGGCAAGACAAGCAGATATATAGAAACGAACAAGAAAAGGTTCAGCGGGATGAAGTCCCATGACTGTCATGTGATGATGACAAAAATACTACCTGTTGCCCTTAAAGGGATAATAGACAACCACGGCCGTGACACGCTTATTGGTCTCTGCAACTTTTTTGATGTCATCTCTCGAAAGTCGATCAGTGTGAAGCAGCTCCGAAGGCTACAGGAAGAGATCATTGTGATACTGAATGAGCTTGAGAGGTACTTCCCGCTCGCGTTCTTTGACGTCATTGTGCATCTGTGTGTCCATATTGTGGATGACATAATAGACCTGGGGCCGTCATTCCTGCACAACATCATGTCGTTTGAGAGGATGAATGGGATCATGAAAGGATTCGTTCATAACTTGTCTCGTCCGGATGGAAGCATCGTCCAGAGCTATCTAACACAAGAGTGCATCTCTTTCTGCGAGAATTTTCTATATGGCGCGGACCATCCGCCTGGTGTTGGTGTTGGTTTGCCCGTTAACAAGCACGATGGGAGGCTTGAAAGAGAAGGTCACTCCAACGATCACATGCAATTGCATGTGGCATACTCAGATCGATGCAACGACTTTGACAGAGCAAACTTGGTAGTGCTACAACACCTAGACGAGGTAGATCCTTTCATGGCACTGCACAAAGAAATTATTGCAAAGAAGTATCGTGATCGGGGGGTATGCAGGACGGACGCGGAAGTTACTAGAGAGCACAACTCCACTTTCCTGCATTAGTTCAAAGAGCATATTATTGCTAATCCCCCGGAAGAGGGCTCTAAGGACAGATTGCTCATATACGCCTTAGCACATGGCCCCTCGCTTAACCTTGTCACCTATCAGGCATACGATATCAACGGATACACGTTCTACACGGAGGCCAACTATATAGATAGTGATGATCAGAACTCAGGGGTGACGATGGAATGCATGACCGGTAGCGACAACAGCGCAACTGAGAGCTTTTATGGAAGGGGCGAGGCGATCTGGGAGCTTGACTACTCTGGATTGCACAACGCGACATTATTTCGTGTCAGATGGGCTAAGAATGTCGAAAGAAAAAACCAGTATTTCACTACCATGACTATACCCGACGCCAAGAGCGCTCCTATCGCAAAAATGAGCCATGGGTACATGCTAAGCACGTGACACAATGGTTGTTCATAACCGACCCATTCAATCCCAGTCGTGTTGTCGTGCGGAGAGGCAAAAGGAACATCATTGGAATGGATGGAGTCGCCAATGAGGAAGACTACGACCAGTACGGCAACCCAATGAGGGAAGATGACGATGATGATGAAGTATATGTCAAAAGAAGAATCAATACTACATTACCTAAGAAAGATCGTACTCCATGGAAAACCAAAAGTCACAATGAGGGGCTCAACTATTCTTCGATGAACAAGAAGGGAAAGAAGCTCACTCAAAAACGAAAACATCAACGCTGATGAACCATATGTTATTGTTCAAATGATGTAATATATAAGTTCCTATTTTGTGTACACACTTGGCCATTATGCATTGCTCAAATGATGTAATATATATGTTCCTATTTTGTATACATACTTAACCGTCAAATGATGCAATAATATCACCTTAGTTATATACATTGTATCACCTTCCCTTTGTTCACTGCTCTCGGAAAAAAGGAAAAGAAAATAAAAGAAAAGGGAGAGAAAATAAAGAAAAAGAAAATAGAAGAAAAAATAGGAAAACTACTACAGGTACTGGCTATAGCAGTAGCGCTTTCTGCAGGAAAACGCTATCGCTATCTGTAATACCAGTAGCGCTTCTCACAAAAACTCTATAGCTATCTGTAATAGCAGTAGTGCGGCCTGTGCAAAAGTGCTATAGCTAACTTAGCTATAGCGCATTCATCCGGAATGCGTTACTGCTACCTTGACTTAACCCCCAAAATCCTCACTCTCTCTGCTTCTTCCCGCCTATGCTTTTCCCACAAATCCCCACTCCCTCTTCCCCGTGTTGTCGCCACCGGAGCCCTCGACCATTGCGCTCGCCCCCGACCCCGGTGCTCGGCCCCGTCCCGACGCTCGGCCCTGATCCCGGCGCCCTCCCCCGTCCCCGTGCTCGCCCCCGTCTCCCCCGACCTCGGCGACCCTTGGTGTCGTGCCATCTTCCCCGACGCCGCCTCGCCTCGCTACCATGTCATCTCTGTCACAACCGATTTTTCAATAAAATCCTTATTGAGAAAATCGATCTTTAGATCCCAGTATAGGAAAAGTTATCCTCACTGGTAGACAAATACTTCATAAACAGAGGACCAGTAGCATTAAATATATTACAGGGTTGAGCTGAGGCTGCTCAACAATTTATTACAAACTCGCCAATATCTTACATAAGGGCGGTTATGACACAGGGGTGTGGTGACATGCTACTAGCTCGAGATAAAAGTGGTGGTGGATAACTTGACTCCTAACTGGCAGCTCATCGAGCGTCGAGGTGAGGCTCGATGTATTTATTTCTGGGGTGGCGGAAGCGGATATAATACAGTGACCAAATGCAGGATCGCACGGGACTGACTGGGACTCCTCTAGGTGTCGGACTCGCTATCGAACTCTTCATCCATGAGATCGTCTTCATCAACATCTGGCCAAATCAACAAGCCAGGTGAGTACTTTGAAAGTACTCACAAGACAGTTCGGACATGTATGCATGAATGCGTCATGAGCAAAAATAATGATGCTCGTTCCAATAATAATATTTTTGCATGACTTGATAAGTAAAACAAATAACTGAAAACCGATCGGGTGTCTGGAGCGACGCCTCGAAAGGTAAACAAATAAAGTTCATGCCGCAGTCGGGCGTCTAAGCGACACCACATAAAGGGCTTATAAAAGAAATACCACAGTTGGACGTCTGAGCGACATCGCAAAAAGGGCTTGAAAAAAAGAAATGCCACAGTCGGACGTCTGAGCGACATCGCAGAAAGGGTCTGTAAAAGAAATGCCACAATCGGACGTTTGAGCGACATCGCAGAAAGGGCTTGTAAAAGGAATGCCACAGTCGGACGTCTGAGCGACATTACAGAAATGGCTTGTAAAAGAAATGCCACAGTCGGACATTTGAGCAACGTCACAAAAAGGGCTTGTAAAAGAAATGCCACAGTCGGACGTCTGGGCGACATCACAGAAAGGGCTTGTAAAAGAAATGCCACAGTCGGACATCTGAGCGACGTCACAGAAAGGGCTTGTAAAAGAAATGCCACAGTCGGACGTCTGGGCGACATCACAGAAAGGGCTTATATCAAAAGTAAATAACGGGTTAGTCCATCCACAGGAATAAACTTTTAACTGGATTTAAAACCCATGTAGTCCACCGGGTCCTTGTCACTAAGGCTGATATCTGACGAGATAAGATGGGGACAGTACTTGGACATGGACAAGATGATTTAAAGGATTTGTGACTCTGCAGAGTTTGTACTAACTGACCACAGCCAACGGATTTCCGTAGCCATGAAGGACTAGTTCCATTTATGGTATTTCGGTAGAAACGCATTTAACCAGTACACACCCATTCCACCTCACGATGCCAGGAATCACCCTAGACATCGTCCAAGAAAAACTTTGAGACGGGGAGGTCACAACCTCGAATAGCATGGGATCAAATTTCTATACGCGCGCTCTAAGGGGTGCCCCCCTCTCGGTCCCAACCGGAAACACCCATGCCCCCTGACCGGATGACGGGCTTTAATCCAGGGCCATGGAACCCTCATCCCGGCCTCTCTACTTGGTGTGTACCAGGAAAATGGTTTGCAACTTACTAAGCCATATTCCTTGTGGAAAACAAGTGGCAGTACAGGAAGGAAATGAATGGGAATGTGATTGGATTCATGATGACACTAAAGTCAAATAGACTGACATAAGACTGGCATGCCACAACACTGCCATCTTACCCATCCTCATGCCATCACATGGCCATGCAAATATGTATCCATCAACATATGGCTTTCTGAAACTTACTTTCCACTTTGTGCATGAAATATATCATTCAAAGAAATGTTCATAAACATGCCATGAAAACTCCTAAATGCAAACATGCAACAAACACTCATCATATCAAGAGTTCAAACATGCTTGCCTGGTTCGGAGTAGTCGGAGTCTAACTGGGTGAAGTTCGCGGCTCCATCACCTCCTCCAGTATCTACGGTATAAGAAAAATACGCACGTAACGTAAATACCGCGAGGTGCACAAAAAGTAATCCAAATAATTTTCAAATAAATCTGATAAAAAAGTAGACAAAATTTTAAAGAGAACAGAAAAAGAATCAAACAAAAATCCTTTTCTGTTTAAAAGTTATAAGGGTTTTGATTCAGGGACCTTTTTGTAATTAAACAGAAAACTCCCCGGGGGTTCTGCAGAAAAGTCCAGAAAACGATTCGTTTAAAAGAAAAGAATGAGAGACTGACAGGCGGGTCCCACCCGTCAGGTTTGAATATTCAAACGAGGGAAACAGGGCTCGTCGGCGCCCGAGAGCTGCGGTGGTCGCCGATGGCGATCCACGGCGAGGCAAGGGGATCGGGTGGTACCTCCTTGTTCAGTACGTCCTTCTGCGTCGGTGGGTGGTGGTGGTGGTCGCCGGCGAGCACTGTGTCGACAGCGGCCCTTGCTCTGACGGACGATGGTTCGGGTAGTCGTGGACCTCACTGGAGAGAGCTGCGGGGGTCAAATTGGAGTGGGGGTTAGTCTCCTAGAGGTGCCATGAGACTACGGGCAAGTCTAGGGCAGTGGTGGAGTTCTCACCGAAGAGAACGCTGCCGGAGCCCGAGGCAGACGGAGGTGGCCGGAGTAGAGGAAGAAGGGCCCCTCGAGGCTCTTCCAGTGGCTAGGCGGGGTCTGGTGAGGTGGTGGAGGTGTGCAGGCGTGAGAGCGAGCTCGGAGGCGCTATTTATAGCCAGCCCGAGGCGGTTGCCGTGTACGGGATAAGTCCGGCGAGCGATTACGGTGGTGCTGTGGCTGGACGGATGGTTTAGAGGCTTGAGCATCATCTAGACAGAGCACAGGTTCTATTCCAGTGCCTAACTCAACATGGCAAGGGTGGTTACGGCCTGTCCCCGACGGAATGGCCGTACGGCACGTCGGCGGCAGGGAGCGCGCCCTGTGCGTGCCAGGCCATGGAGACGGTGCTGCATGCGTGCGCTGGCAAGGGAGATGGCCACGCGGAGCTCTCAGATTGTTTGGGCGGTGCCGAACGGCGTTATGCCACAGGGTGCTCCCTGTCGGCCGCCACGGGAGGTTCTGCCGCCGTGAAACACACCGTCGCAGGCGGGCCTGGGTGCCACCGACGCCAGGAACGAGCCAAGAGCGCGTGAGGTGCTCCGGACAGGGAGGTGGAGTCGTGCACAACGCGCCAGGCGCACAGTCGACGCGTGACTGAACTCTGACGAAGAAACGACACTGAACTTACTGAACTTTCTGAAGATGTACAGTAACAGTGCAGGCCAGGTGTTCGACAGAATGATTTTGGCATGTGGGGATTTTTCCTTGATCTTATTTTTGGTGGAGTGGTCTCTCATTGCAATTGGGGGTTGCCTGAATTTTGGTGGAATTTTTGGAGAAGTGGAGATATGAATTTCACCAAATTTTACAAATCTGGTCCAAACTTGCAGAGAGTGAAATTTGAAAATTTTGAAAAGGAGAAGAGTGGATCTTGATGGTTCTAGCTTGTGGGTGCTAAGGACTATCCAGAGGAGTTGATTTGAGACTAAAGTTCAAAGCATTAAGGTACTTGCTTTGCAAATTACCTAGGCTCAAAATAAAGAACAGAACTGTTTTGGGAAAAGAAATAAATGAGATAAAATCCAAAAATGGGTTTAACTAGTTGGGACAGAATGTTTGGGTTGTCCCTAAGTGGAAGGAGGGGTTTTGGGGGAAATTTTTACCATAAGAGGCATGGTAAAAACAGGAAGGGATCAAAGCCAAAGAAAAGCCCAAAACCAAAAAGGTTTTCTTTTTTTAGAAGAAACTAAATCCAAGAAAAGATTTTTAGAGGGAAAACTCAGAAGAGAGAGGTTTTTAAGAAGGATTTAAAATACCTTCTTTAAACCAAGCAAGGCTCTTTCTGAAAACAAAAACCACAAAATTTTTGGAGTGTCACAGCACCTACCCCCTTAGGAAAAATCTCGTCCCCAAGATTTCAGCTAATCCTTAAACAGGTGTGGGTGCTCTGTCCGAAGAAAATCCTCTCTCTCCCAAGTTGCTTCATTCTCGGTGTGATTGCTCCACTGAACTCTGAAAAACTTGATGGTTTTCTGTCAGGTCCTCCTCTTAGACTCTTCTAATATTTTTATTGGGTGCTCCCGGTAGGTGAGGTCTGGTTGCACGTCAATATTTTCATGTGATACTTGCTTCTCTAGGTTGCTCACATACTTTCTCAACTGCGAGATGTGGAACACGTTGTGGATATCGGATAAATCTCCGGGTAGGTCTAGTTGGTAGGCTACCGTGCCTCTTCGGGCCACTATACGGAATGGTCCGATGAATCTTGGTGCTAGGTTTCCCTTAATCCTGAATCACTGCAGACCCCTCATAGGAGAAACTCTTAGGTATACAAACTCTCCGGGTTCAAACTGATTTCCCGATGCTTTCGATCGTAATAACTCTTTTGCCGACTTTGAGTTGTCTTGAGTCGATCTCTAATCGTCTTAACTTTCTCCTCAGCCTCTTTGAGTATATCTGGGCCGAAGATGTGGCTGTCCCCGGTTTCTGACCAGTTAAGCGGGGTACGACATCTCCTCCCATACAGAGCTTCAAAGGGTGCCATTTGCAAGCTGGCTTGATAGCTATTGTTGTATGCGAACTCTGCATATGGCAAACTTTCTTCTCAACTGGTTCCATAGGTGAGGACACAGGCTCTCAGCATGTCTTCTAGAATTTGGTTCACGCGTTCAGTTTGGCCATCAGTCTGGGGGTGGTATGCAGTACTGAATGCTAGTTGGGTTCCTAGTGCCTGTTGTAGGTGATCCCAAAACCTAGAGACAAACTGTGTGCCTCTGTCGGATATGATAGTCTTTGGGACTCCATGCAGGCAGACGATACGGGCAAGATAAAGTCTGGCCAGTCTCTGAGTGGTGTGAGTTGTCTTCACTGGGATAAAATGTGCTACCTTAGTTAATCTGTCGGTGATGACCCATATGGCATTATTTCCGTGTCGTGACCGTGGAGTCCAACAATGAAATCCATTCCAATCTCGTCCCACTTCCACTCGGGTATCTCGTTTGGCTGTAACAGCCCGGCTGGTTTCTGGTGCTCGGCCTTGATACGTTGACAAGAGTCACAGCATGCAATGAACGTGGCTATATCTCTCTTCATACCGTGCCACCAAAAAAATTCCTGAAGTTCTTTGTACATTTTTGTTCCTCCAGGATGGATTGAATACGGAGCGGTGTGGCTTTCAGCCAGAATCTGCTGTTTGAGGTCCTTGATATTTGGTACGCAAAGTCTCTCTCCGTACCACAATATTCCTTGCTCATCTACGTTGAATTCTGAGGCCTTGACCAAACTCACTTTCCTTTTTATGCCATCAATGCTGGGGTGTCCATGCTGAGCCTCCTTAATCTTTTCCATCAGGGTAGGCTGTATTTCCAAGTTCGACACACTGCCTTCAGTGACCATTATTAAATTGAGTTTGGCAAATTCCTGTTGAAATTCTGGCCTCAAATTTGGTATATTGTCGTTGTCTGTGCTGGGATTCCGACTAAGGGCGTCTGCCACAACATTTGCTTTTCTGGGATGATAGTGGATCCCAACATCATAATCCTTCACCAACTCCAACCAGCGTCGTTGCCGTAAATTAAGTTCCGGCTGTGTGAAAATATACTTAAGACTCTTATGGTCTGTGTATATTTCACAACGATTTCCAAGTAGAAAGTGTCTCCATTCCTTGAGTGCATGGATGACCGCTGCCAATTCTAAGTCATGAGTGGGATAATTCTCCTCATGCTTGCGAAGTTGTCTGGAGACATACACGACTACCTTGACTTCTTGCATCAATACGCATCCGAGGCCTTTCCGGGATGCGTCACAATATACCTCAAAATTCTTGTGTATGTCTGGCACAATTAATACTGGTACCATTGTTAATTTGCTTTTTAGCTCTTGGAAGCTTTTCACACATGCTTCCGTCCATTCAAACTTCTTGCCTTTCTTGAGCAACTGCGTCATTGGCTTTGCTATGGTGGAGAGTCCTTCAATAAATCTCCAGTAATAGTCTGCCATTCCCAAGAAACTCCGTACGTCCGTTACGCTAGCTGGTGGTTTCCAGCCAACTACGGCCTTGACCTTTTCTGGGTCTACTACAATACCTTCTTGGGTGAGTATGTGGCCCAGAAAACCCACCTGTCTTAGCCAAAATTCACATTTGCTGAATTTGGCGTACAATTGATGTTTCCTGAGTTCTCCTAGTACAATCCTGAGATGCTCGGCGTGCTCTTCTGGTGTTTTGGAGTATATCAGAATATCATCGATGAATACCACAACAAACTTGTCCATATACTTCATAAATACTTTGTTCATGAGGTGAACAAAATATGTGGGGGCGTTGGTTAGCCCAAATGGCATTACTGTGAACTCATACAGTCCATATCTGGAAGTGAAGGCTGTCTTGGGAATATCTTCTGTTCGCACTTTTAATTGGTGGTATCCTGATCTCAAGTCAATTTTTGAGAAGACCTTGGCCTGTGCGAGCTGATCAAATAAATCATTTATTCGGGGCATTGGGTATTTGTTCTTGATTGTGACCATGTTAAGAGCTCGATAGTCAATACGCAATCTTAGTGTTCCATCCTTTTTCTTGGCAAATAAAATTGGAGAACCCCAAGGTGAGGAACTGGCTCGTATGTATCCTTTCTCCAATAATTCTTTTATTTGCTTCTTCAATTCTACCAATTCGGATGGTGCCATTCTGTATGGTTTCTTGTAAATGGGAGCGGTTCCGGGTGCTAGCTCAATGCTGAATTCTATCTCTCGGTCCGGTGGCATGCCTGGTAGTTCTTCTAGAAATACGTCTGGAAATTCACACACTACTGGAACCTTGTTCAGCTCAGAAACGTCCACCTTGTTTAATCTTGGTTGCCGAGGTCTTTGTCTCTCTTTGGCTAAAACTATTATTGTCTTCCCATGATGGTGTGCGAGAATCATGGTCCGGTTGAAGCAGTCAATAAAACCTTTGTTGGTGGTTAACCAATCCATCCCTAGGATGACATCCAATCCTTTGCTTTCCAATACAATAAGGTTGGCGTAAAACTTCAATCCTTCAAATTCAATAACCACACCTTGACAGTAACTCTGGGTCACTTGCTTAATCCCTGGGGACTTGATGGTCATGGATTTTTCCAAGGGTAGCATGAAAAAATTATTTTGCAAAGCAAAACTCTTCGAAATGAATGAGTGAGAAGCTCCAGAATCAAACAAAACCATGGCATGTGTTGTGTTGACGGGGTACGTACCGAGTACGATATCTGGGGCGTTCTGTGCTTCCTCTTTGGTCACGTGGTTCAGGTGACCATCCCGGTGGTTGTTATTGGGGTTGAAATTGTTTCGCTTTGGCGCTGAATTATTTCCACCATTGTTAGGCTTCGGGGTTGAGTTCCTTGGCTTGGGGCACTGCTTGGCATAGTGCACTGCTTGGCTTGGGGCACTGCTTGGCATAGTGCCCTTCTTCTTCGGGGTTGAGTTCCTTGGCTTGGGGGACTGCTTGGCATTGTTTCGCTTTGGATATGTGAACTCCTTGTCTCTTGCATGAAAATTCTTGATTGGGCGCGAATTATTCGTCGGGGTTTTGTGTGTAACACCCTTCTGAATTTCCGTCTTGCTTCTGTGGTTGCGAGCAAAAGTAGACTGGTCCCTTTTGCGTTTGCGGAAATCTTCCAAGCTGCGTCGCTCATTCTCCAGAGTAATGGCCTTATCCACCAGTGTTTTAAAATCTGGGAAGATATGCACAACCAGCTGGCATTTAAGTGCGGGTGCCAGGCCTTCCAAGAATTTTTCCATCTTCTTGCTCTCGGTCATGCGCTCTTCATTGGCATAGCGAGACAGCAGAGTGAATTGGCTGTTGTATTCTGACACTGTCATGGTCCTTAGCTTGAGGTCATCAAGTTCTCTCTTCTTGATTTTCATAACACTCTTAGGAATGTGTGCCCCACGAATACCTTCCTCGAAATCCTCCCAGGTTATTTCGTTTTTGTTGTGGTGCATGTGCAGGAAGTTTTCCCACCATGATGCAGCTGCTCCGGTGAGATAATGTGGTGCATACAAGACTTTTTCATGGTCTGAACACTGTGCAATAATTAATTTTCTCTCCATGTCTCGAAGCCAGTCTTCGGCCTCAAGAGGCTTGTCAGTATGAGAAAATGTTTGGGGACGTGTTTTCTGCTACTCAGATAACTTGGATTGCTGCTGATACTGACCACGGTTATTTCCCATATTGATGAATTGGTTCATCATTTCCTGGTGTTGTTGCTGACTCTGTTCATACAGACGACCCACTTGGGTAAATGTTGTTTCACTGTCCTGTTGACTTGTCTGTCCCTGAGTGAAATTGTGGTTTGGTGGTGTGCCATAATTTTCTTCAGGCTGATTTGGCATAGAGCGCGTCCACGGACGAGACATCTTTCACTCTGGGGATATATTTTGTGAAAGTCGTAAGACAAGAATGAAAATCGGAAAAGTCAATAAAATCACACATAAAGCTCCAGGATTTTTTTTTGAAAATACACGATTGCGCGCGGAGAAGGACTATTACATATCTTACACGTAGGCATAAGTATACATTACATCACTCAGGATATGCGTACATAATCCTGACAGGTTATTGAGACTAGTGCACTTCTCCAGATCCTACATGATGCGCAAACAGGCTACTTCTCACAACCTATGTACATATATCACACAAGTCGGTACATCGCATGGCGTCTACACGTACTCAGTCGGAGATGGTGAGGATCTCCCTTGGCCTGCCGAGGGTGAGACACAGTGACGCTAGGGACTCAACCTCCTCCTCGCTAATAGGTTCCAGACGAGAAACACTGTGCTGAGCTGATGGAGTAGGTGCCATAGGCGGAGTAACACGAATATGAGTGGGTGGAATAGGTGGAGTAGCACGTATGGGAGTGGGTGCAATAAGTGGTGCAGAGCAAACGGGAGTGGGTGCAATAGCTTGGTTAAATTCCTCAGTGGTAGGCAGACGACGAGCAGTGGCAAGAATGATAGGTGAATGAGAAGCTGAGGACGAGATAAAAGTTAGCAGTGGAGCGGTGTGTAGGAGTTTCCTCCTGTTGGCGGCACAGCCATGGACTGAGTCCATGCGGGCAGCTACGAGGTCGTCCACCATGCTGTCGAAGGCTGCCTCCAGGGCTCGGAGGTACTCGACAAGCATCTCAAAGGCCTCGTCTCGCTCTCCTCGGGGGCAAGAGAATGAGTAGTGACAGGTGTATGGCACGTGGCATGGAAGGTAGCGGTAGCGATGGGTCTTCATTGCAGGAAGGACATCCCGAAGACGAGCTATCGCCTCGCGGGCAGCCATCTTCATAGCATGCCTCTCTGTAGGCATGGCTCTCCCCAAGAATCGGAAGCGGCGTATCTCAGCACGCCCTCCCCTGAATTGCACCGCGGCCTGGTGCATGGTCAGACTGTTGTTGATCTTGTGTGGATAAAGTGTGAAGACTGGGCGCACGGATGGCCCCATCGCGACCTAAACGATGAAGGAGAGGAGCTTGACGAACCCCTCAGGCACGTTGGCGAACATTTGTGACTCACAGTCGTTGCCATCCATCTACAAAAGTAGGCAAAAATTCTGAGCGATCAGATCATAAATTTTATGCTGACTGTCAGAAAAATGACTACATTTGTAAAAACATGAATAAACTCTACCATGCTAATAACCGATTAGTGATCGCACCTAGTGGCTTCCTACAGTCAGCCTGGCTCTGGTACCAAGTCTGTCACGACCGATTTTTCAATAAAATCCTTATTGAGAAAATCGATCTTTAGATCCCAGTATAGGAAAAGTTATCCTCACTGGTAGACAAATACTTGATAAACAGAGGACCAGTAGCATTAAATATATTAGAGGGTTGAGGTGAGGCTGCTCAACAATTTATTACAAACTCGCCAATATCTTACATAAAGGCGGTTATGACACAGGGGTGTGGTGACATGCTACTAGCTCGAGATAAAAGTGGTGGTGGATAACTTGACTCCTAACTGGCAGCTCATCGAGCGTCGAGGTGAGGCTCGATGTATTTATTTCTGGGGTGGCGGAAGCGGATATAATACAGTGACCAAATGTAGGATCGCACGGGACTGACTGGGACTCCTCTAGGCGTCGGACTCGCTATCGAACTCTTCATCCATGAGATCGCCTTCATCAACATCTGGCCAAATCAACAAGCCAGGTGAGTACTTTGAAAGTACTCGCAAGACAGTTCGGACAAAAGATATAACAAATGTATGCATGAATGCGTCATGATCAAAAATAATGATGCTTGTTCCAATAATAATATTTTTGCATCACTTGATACGTAAAACAAATAACTGAAAACCGGTCGGGTGTCTGGAGCGACGCCTCGAAAGGTAAACAAATAAAGTTCATGCCGCAGTCGAGCGTCTAAGCGACACCACATAAAGGGCTTATAAAAGAAATACCACAGTCGGACGTCTGAGCGACATCACAGAAAGGGCTTGAAAAAAAGAAATGCCACAGTCGGACGTCTGAGCGACATCGCAGAAAGGGCCTGTAAAAGAAATGCCACAGTTGGACGTCTGAGCGACATCACAGAAAGGGCTTGTAAAAGGAATGCCACAGTCGGACGTCTGAGCGACATCACATAAAGGGCTTGTAAAAGAAATGCCACAGTCGGACATCTGAGCGACGTCAAAGAAAGGGCTTGTAAAAGAAATGCCACAGTCGGACGTCTGGGCGACATCACAGAAAGGGCTTGTAAAAGAAATGCCACAGTCGGACATCTGAGCAACGTCATAGAAAGGGCTTGTAAAAGAAATGCCACAGTCGGACTTCTGTGCGACATCACAGAAAGGGCTTATATCAAAAGTAAATAACGGGTTAGTCCATCCATAGGAATAAACTTTTAACTGGATTTAAAACTCATGTAGTCCACCGGGTCCTTGTCACTGAGGCTGATATCTGACAAGATAAGATGAGCACAGTACTTGGACATGTACAAGATGATTTAAAGGATTTGTGACTCTGCAGAGTTTGTACTAACTGACCACAGCCAACGGATTTCCGTAGCCACGAAGGACTAGTTCCGTTTATGGTATTTCGGTAGAAACACATTTAACCAGTACACACCCATTTCACCTCACGATGCCAGGAATCATCCTAGATATCGTCCAAGAAAAACTTTGAGACGGGGAGGTCACAACCTCGAATAGCATGGGATCAAATTTCTATATGCGCGCTCTAAGGGGTGCCCCCCTCTCGGTCCCAATTGGAAACACCCATGCCCCCTGACCGGATGATGGGCTTTAATCCAGGGCCATGGAACCCTCATCCCGGCCTCTCTACTTGGTGTGTACCAGGAAAACGATTTGCAACTTACTAAGCCATATTCCTTCCGGGAAACAAGTGGCAGTACAGGAAGGAAATGAATGGGAATGTGATTTGATTCACGATGACACTGAAGTCAAATAGACTGGCATAATACTGGCATGCCACAACACTGCCATCTTACCCATCCTCATGCCATCACATCGCCATGCAAATATGTATCCATTAACATACGGCTTTCCGAAACTTACTTTCCACTTTGTGCATGAAATATAACATTCAAAGAAATGTTCATAAACATGCCATGAAATCTCCTAAATGCAAACATGCAACAAGCACTCATCATATCAAGAGTTCAAACATGCTTGCCTGGTTCGGAGTAGTCGGAGTCTAACTGGGTGAAGTTCGCGGCTCCGTCACCTCCTCCGGTATCTACGGTATAGGAAAAATACGCATGTAAAGTAAATACCGCGAGGTGCACAAAAAGTAATCCAAATAATTTTCAAATAAATCTGATAAAAAACTAGACATAATTTTAAAGAGAACAGAAAAAGAATCAAACAAAAATCCTTTCCTGTTTAAAAGTTATAAGGGTTTTGATTCAGGGACCTTTTTGTAATGAAACAGAAAACTCCCAAGGGGTTCTGCAGAAAAGTCCAGAAAACGATTCGTTTAAAAGAAAAGAATGAGAGACTGATAGGAGGGTCCCACCCATCAGGTTTGAATATTCAAACGAGGGAAACAGGGCTCGTCGGCACCCGAGAGCTGCGGTGGTCGCCGACGGCGATCCACGGCGAGGCAAGGGGATCGGGTGGTACCTCCGTGTTCAGTACGTCCTTCCGTGTTGGTGGGTGGTGGTGGTAGTCGCCGACGAGCACTGTGTCGACGGTGGCCCTTGCTCCAGCGGACGGTGGTTCGGGTAGTCGTGGACCTCGCCGGAGAGAGCTGCGGGGGTCAAATTGGAGTGGGGGTTAGTCTCCTAGAGGTGCATGAGACTACGGGCAAGTCTAGGGCAGTGGAGGAGTTCTCACCGGAGAGAACGCTGCCGGAGCCCGAGGCGGACGGAGGTAGTCGGAGTGGAGGAAGAAGGGCCCCTCGAGGCTCTTCCAGTGGCTAGGCGGGGTCTGGTGAGGTGGTGGAGGTGTGCAGGGGCGAGAGCGAGATCGGAGGCGCTATTTATAGCCGGCCCGAGGCGGTTGCCTTGTACGGGATAAGTCCGACGAGCGATTACGGCGGAGCTGTGGCTGGAGGGATGGTTTAGAGGCTTGAGCATCATCTAGACGGAGCACAGGTTCTATTCCAGTGCCTAACTCAGCATGGCAAGGGTGGTTACGGCCTGTCCCCGACGGAACGGCCGTACGGCACGTCGGCGGCAGGGAGCGTGCCCTGTGCGTGCCAGGCCACGACGATGGTGCTGCATGCGTGCGCTGGCAAGGGAGATGGCCACGCGGAGCTCTTAGATGGTTTGGGCGGTGCCGAACAGCGTTATGCCGCAGGGTGCTCCCTGTCGGCCGCCACGGGAGGTTCTGCCACCGTGAAACACGCCGTCGCAGGCGGGCCAGGGTGCCACCGACGCCAGGAACGAGCCAAGAGCGCATGAGGTGCTTCGGACAGGGAGGTGGAGTCGTGCGCAACACGCCAGGCGCACATTCGACGCGTGACTGAACTCTGACGAAGAAACGACACTGAACTTACTGAACTTTCTGAAGATGTACAGTAACAGTGCAGGCCAGGCGTTCGACAGAATGATTTTGGCATGTGGGGATTTTTCCTTGAGCTGGTTTTTGGTGGAGTGGTCTCTCATTGCAACTGGGGGTTGCCTGAATTTTGGTGGAATTTTTGGAGAAGTGGAGATATGAATTTCACCAAATTTTACAAATCTGGTCCAAACTTGCAGAGAGTGAAATTTGAAAATTTTGAAAAGGAGAAGAGTGGATCTTGATGGTTCTAGGTCGTGGGTGCTAAGGACTATCCAGAGGAGTTGATTTGATACTAAAGTTCAAAGGCATTAAGGTACTTGCTTTGCAAATTACCTAGGCTCAAAATAAAGAACATCATTGTTTTGGGAAAAGAAATAAATGAGATAAAATCCAAAAATGGGTTTAACTAGTTGGGACATAATGTTTGGGTTGTCCCGAAGTGGAAGGAGGGGTTTTGGGGGAAATTTTTACCATAAGAGGCATGGTAAAAACAGGAAGGGATCAAAGCCAAAGAAAAGCCCAAAACCAAAAAGGTTTTCTTTTTTTAGAAGAAACTAAATCCAAGAAAAGATTTTTAGAGGGAAAACTCAGAAGAGAGAGGTTTTTAAGAAGGATTTAAATGACCTTCTTTAAACCAAGCAAGGCTCTTTCTGAAAACAAAAATCACAAAAAATTTGGAGTGTCACAGTCTCCCCCGACCCCATCTATCTTTGCCCTCTGTAAGCCCTCTCCCCTCCCCTCTTCTCTGCTATTTAGTGCTAATTAGTATGAAATAGTAAGAACCCTAGTCTATTTTTTAGTGTAAGAAAAAACAGAATTGATTATATAGGTTTCTTGCATTTCTGAGTTAAAGCAATTGTTTTTTTATTTAAATCTTATAGTGCTAGTTAGTTAATTAGAATTAGTATGAAACCTAGGACAGGTTAGTTAAAGCAATTGTTGCTATTTACATTTTTTAGTTAAAGCAACTTATTTAAAAAATAGAATTTGAAGTGGACAAATTAGTTCTATATTGTTTTTTAAACATGACTTCTTGCATTTTTCTTCAAGTTCTATATTTTTCTTTCTTTTATATGCAAATTTGAAGTGGACATGTAATATGTGGACATGTGATTTGAACATATCATATTTGGAATTTCGACATGTCATTTGGACATGTGATGTGCAGGGTAAATGATCCAAGTGGCCTATGTTTCGCCGGAATGTTGATTCATTTCCATTCCGGTGAATTTTAGGCACTCAATATGTCCACTTTTTAGCAAAGGTCATGCCAAAATTTTCCTTGAATTTTGGCATGACTTATGCTAGAAAGTAGGCATATCGAGTGTCGAGAGTTGCTGGGAACGACATTCCGACAAACATAGATCTTTTTTATGTCATTTCTCATTTTTTTATAGTTTTAGAATTAAACGAGGAGATGATAACCCACAAGTGTAGGGGATAATTGTAGCCTCTTTTGATAAGTAAGAGTGTCGAACCCAACGAGGAGTTAAAGGTAGAACAAATATTCTCTCAAGTCCTATCTGCCACTGATACGACTCTACGCACGCTTAGTGTTTGCTTTACCTAGAACAAGTATGAAACTAGAAGTACTTTGTAGGTGTTGTTGGATAAGTTTGCAAGATAATAAAGAGCAAGTAAATGTAAACTAGGGGATGTTTAGATAAAGAAGCAATAAAGTAAATATAGCGAGTGTGGAAAAGTGGTGGTAGGAGTTGTGAAATTTTCCCTAAGCAATTGACTATGTTACTAGACCGGTAATCACTAGTGCAATTCTATTTGAGGGAGAGGCATAAGCTAACATACTTTCTCTTCTTGGATCATATGCACTTGTGATTGGAACTCTAACAAGAATCCGCAACTACTAAAGATCATTAAGGTAAAACCCAACCATAGCATTAAAGTATAAGTCCCCTTTATCACATACGCAAACAACCTACTTACTCGGGTCTGTGCTTCTGTCACTCAGGCCACCCACCATAAGCTAATCATGAACATATTGCAAACCATATAGCGGGGATCCCCCACGCTTGCGCGACACGGAGAGCACTATAGGATAGCACCAATAATAAAACATGCAACTCAAACCAATCATAGCAATTCATCAATCACCGGTAGGACAACGAAAATCTACTCAGACATCATAGGATGGCAACACATCATTGGATAATAATATGAAGCATAAAGCACCATGTTCAAGTAGAGGGTACAGCGGGTTGTGCGAGAGTGGACCGCTGAATATAGAAGGGGGAAGGTGATGGAGATGTTGGCGAAGATGGCGGAGGTGTTGGTGAAGATTGTGGTGATGATGATGGCCCCCGACGGTGTTCCGGCGCCACCGGAAGCAAGGGGGAGAGAGCCTCCTTTCTTCTTCTTCTTCTTCCTTGACCTTCTCCGTAGATGGGAGAAGGGTTTCCCCGCTGGTCCTTGGCTCCCATGGCGTGGGAGGGGCGAGAGGCCCTCCGAGATTGGATCTATCTCTCTATCTCTCTCTGTTTCTGCGTTCCCACATTCTGCCCTGACACCGTTTCTTTATATCTGGAAATCCGTAACTCCGATTGGATTGAAACCTTCGCCCAGATATTTTTCGAAAAATTACCTTTCTTGCGGCAAAAGAAGAGCATCAACAGCCTTACGAGGTGCCCATGAGGGTCCAGGGCGCGCCTGCCTCCCTGGGGCGTGCCCTCTGTCTCGTGGGCCCCTCGGGCACCGTCTCGCATTGATTCTTCCTCCCAAAAATCACAAATATTCCAAAATAATTCTCCGTCCGTTTTTATCCCGTTTGGACTCCGTTTGATATTTGGTTTCTGTGAAACATAAAACATGCAACAAACATGAACTGGCACTGGGACTGGATCATTATGTTAGTCCCAAAAATAGTATAAAAAGTTGCCAAAAGTATATGAAAGTTGAATAATATTGGCATGGAACAATAAAAAATTATAGATATGATGGAGACATATCAGCATCCCCAAGCTTAATTCCTGCTCGTCCTCGAGTAGGTAAATGATGAAAAAGATAATTTTTGATGTGGAATGCTACCTAGCATAATCTTGATCATATGCCTAATCATGGCATGAATATTAAGACACGAGTGATTCAAAGAAATAGTCTATCTTTTGAAATAAAACAATAATACTTCGGGCGTACTAATAAAGCAATCACGTCTTCAAAACAACATGGCCAAAGAAAGTTATCCCTACAAAATCATATAGTCTCGCTATGCTCCATCTTCATCACACAAAATATTCAGATCATGCACAACCCCGATGACAAGCCAAGCAATTGTTTCATACTTTTGACGTTCTCAAACCTTTTGAACTTTCACGCAATACATGAGCGTGAGCCATGGATATAGCACTGTAGGTGAAATGGAGTATGATGGTGGAGGTTGTGTGGAGAAGACGAAAAGGGAGAAAGTCTCACATCAACGCAGCTAATCAACGGGCTATGGAGATGCCCATCAATTGGTCAATCACTACAAGAAATATGTGAACTTTTGACCTTGACTATTAGTCACCGAAAGGTCATTGTTTTTCATATGCAACATTTTTGTGACCAAAAACAGAAGGTCAAAAGCTGGCGGTCGTAAACTGAAATTAACGACCTTCTCTGTGAGAAGGTCGTAGACGTTTACGACCAAAATAGAAGGTCGTTGAACCCATGACCTTTTGTTTTGGTCGCTGGCTGTCTGCCCAGGCCACGTCAGATCCGACATGGCAATCTGACATGGCAAAATTACTACCAATTCAAAAGGTCATTACTTAGAATCAACCTGGTCCAATTCAGTGTCTATATGGGCCAAGCCCATTAATTCAGCCCATTTATAATTTTTTCCTGCCAATTTTGGTCAACTACTTTGGGCTATTTGCGGTCCATTTTAAATTTGGGCCTCTGCATTTAATTTTTGGGCCTTGGCCTCTTTGCAATTCAATTCTTTTGGGGTTGTAGCCAATTCGGCCAGTTTTTCATTTGGTCCAATAGACATTTCAGCCATTTTTTAATTTGGGCCACGGCTCTTTATTTCAAATACAATTTACAGCACAAACATAGAATCAAGCCAAATTCAATACCAATATATTCTCTTTTTGACCACCTTCAATCCAAGAATACATTTCAAGTAAACATAGAATAATATTCCAAGGATTTGTACATATATCCTAGCATTTGAATAATAAGTTCAGCAAGCAAATATACACCAAATTCTCAGCAAGATCAACAATACATCCAAATTCCCAGAAAATTTGGCATTACAACAAACATATAAAGCAAGTCATTGACTTGGACTTCCAGCTTCTTTAAAAAAATCAGCATATAACTCTCCTGTAGATGAGAAGAAAACCCACATGTTTAGTCTCAATATGGGTAATATATGCTACCAATAAATCTGAGAACCGTGCAAGAGCCTAGGTTTTACTATCATTTGGAAACTCAGATTGGCAATCCTTTCTTACCTAATGTGTGCAAGTCCAAATAAACTAATAAACAATCCATTTTATAGAGCAAATGATATGCCCCCCTTTTTATCTAAATTTGTAGTGTATGCTAGTGACAGAACAAGGGATAAGACTGATATGATATGCCAGATTGCCAGCAACAATGCTTACATGCATCTTCATATTTCAAAACTCCCAATAGACTAGTTAGCTGGCAAAACACTAGAGAAGGCATAGACAGAAACGAAGGTAACATGCAACACATCAAAGTATAGTAAGCACTGAACCTACATCATATCTATAGTAACATCACCAATCAGGTTGCATGTGTATGCTAGAAATCAAGAATCGAAAGGACTTCAGCTTGTTTTGAATATCTTGCCTCTGTTGCTCCTAGTTCAGTAAAGAAATGGTCAAGTAGTGAGTGCTTCACCTCATGGACTTGGCAGTGCACAATAGATTTGAGGATGGAGCATAAATAGAATACCTGGAAAAGAACAATAAAGAGCTATATAGTTAAGTAAGCATCCTTGGCTGTACAAATAAGTGGAGAGAACAATAAAGAGCTATACAGTCTAGAATTTCTGTTGAGAAAGAGTAACTTGATGTAAAGTCGCTTGAAAACAGAAAACACCTTACAAGCTTGTGAAGCTTACCATGATTTCAAAATCATGGGTTATGTAATCTTTTATGCCATCCTCCCAAAATTTGGCTGGATGATTTTGCAACTGTAGTTGTACCCAGCTGCTCAAAATATAAACATATAGATGAGTGCTTCTCAAATGTCACCAGAGGCAAATAGCAATACACATAAATGAATGAACAGGGGCATATTCTATAGCAAGATGAACCAACAGAGATATATCTTGTAGCCTACAACAATCATGTTAGAAACCACAAAGATACAATTACAAGGCTCGCACCGAAACAGAAATATTGTACAAAATATAAACATATAGATGAGTCCTTCTCACATGTCACCAGAGGCAAATTGCAATACACATAAAACAATGAACAGGGGCATATTCTACAGCAAGATGAACCAACAGAGATATATCTTGTAGCCAACAACAATCATGTAAGAAACCACAGAGATACAATTACAAGGCTCGCACCAAAACAGAAAATTCATACAGTGTCTTAAAAGTAAATTAGTTGACAAAAATTTCAGACTGCATATGAAGCATTCTCCATGGACAGAAATTTCATGATTTCTTAACATTTCCATTAACAACAAATTGATACACCAGACAATGCTATCAGGTATCACAACAACATAGACACAACATAAACAAGTGTATATAACCACACACACGGCAAATAATTTTTAGAATGAGGCAAAACTAGAATGCTTTGACTTCTGATCCACATACATAGACACTTAATGGAATCTTCAAATGCTTAGACTAGAATAAGAACAAAAGAAAACAGAACCTATCTATGCAGCAGAGAGAGATAGTAGGGGAGGAGGACCTATAGACCAACTTGTCCTTCACCAGATCACTCAAGGGGAGCACAACAATAGTAGTAGATTGGCCTTGCTTGTTCCCCTTCACACAACTAGATCAGAGCAACCTGCAAAAATTTGCATGGATGGATCAGATGCGGAGATACAGAAGAAGAAGAGAATAGAAGGGGAGGAGCAAGTGACGGACCTGAGGTGGTGCCGCTCCTAGGATTCCATGGACAATATGATGCCCGCAGGATCTTCTCCATGGCTGGCCCCTTCCTTCACAAAACCAGATTGTCCCTCTTCACGAACCTGCAAAAAAACACGCAGATATGGCATGCAGATATTAATTCAACATACAAGGCATGTAATCAAGTGGATTCTATTATCTTGTAAAGCAACATATTATTTTATAAGTACATGTCAGGATGTATACCAAATGATCACTCCGATGATACAACATCCTACATGGGTAATTCAAAGATGGAGATCACCTTGGGATCCTCAAGTGTAAATCATCTACCAGCCCTGGCATTCATGTTGTACTTGACAGTCTGGCATTGCATAGTGGGGCGAATAGGTCCAGAGTTAGCCATTTTTACATGGTGGAGTACAGATTTCTTTCTGTACCAGTGGATGTTGATGGTGTTCCCTTCTTTTTCGGAGGACTCCGAAGGACTCCACATGCAGTGGCTACATAACTAAGAAGTGTTAGCTTAAGTTGCAACCCGGAACAGAAACACTTGCAAAAATCGGGCACTTGGGGTTTGATGACGGGAAAATGGCGGGCGTGAAAATACGCATCCACGTCATTGATACGGAGTGAATAATTTAAATGCATAAATAAAATGGAGATCAAACATTGCAGGTACATTATTTCCAAAACTCTTACATTTACATAAAAATTCTGTTAATTACATCTCCGAAGAGAAAATCCCTGATTAAGAATTCCAACTATCCTATTACATAGAATTGCAACACATGACTACTACAAAATGACAAAGAAAATCGCTCCTCCTCGTTGTCGTTGACGCCGGTGTGCTCGGGGGAGCATCCTCGATCTTCTTCAAGTTAACATGTGTTTTGTTCATTTATATTTTTTACTCTTATACCATTATGATCGATACGTAGAGTATGAGTGCAGTGCATGCTTTTTGCAGATACCTTAATCAAATTTTCGGTCATTTCGTTTTAACCATGCGGCTATCTTAATCAATTTTTAGGTCATTTCGTTTTAACGAGTGATGAGTCGACTAGAAGAGTATCCACTTAATACATGCATGTTACATCTTTTGTTGATGCACATATGAACATGCATGAGATGATGGTATATGATTTAATCCATGTTAGCCTTTGCGCATGCATGGTAATTTAAGAAAAAAAAGGGGTTTCTAATATTAGAACCCTCCCATATGTTATCTTGTTGGATTTTGTTTGGTGTGTTTTGATGATGGCATCTGGTAAGCGAATTAGTCTCTTTGGTTGGGACTAAAGCAAGCTAGAGGCAATATCTTTTATTTTATTATGGGTCACATGCATATACCCTAACTATTGGTGGATAGTATATGCGTATTGCATAGAGTCTACACGCTCTAGATTTCATATTTTTAGATATGTAGGATTATGTTTTTTTTACTTAACCTACACGCATTCATTTTCTTTTATGGGCATATTTTATTTTAGTGCAAAATGAGACAAGTAACATTTTTATTATGTCATGTTTACACGTTAGATTTCACTTAGCATATTCTATATGCATTAGAGCATGCTCATTTCATAATCCGTATGACAGATGTATGTGATGTTTATACCTCCCTATTTGTATTACTACTGATGTGGCATAGCATGTATGTCCGCAGTGTAACCAACAAGAGGCCTCAAATATGATTTGGCAAGCACCCGATTTATGCATTTTCATGCACTCACTACTAGAAAAAGGGCTATAGATGGGATTGACACTAATGGCGCACCAGATAGGCGGTGCGCCATTAGTATATACTAATGGCGCACCACCTTCTGCTAAGCCATTAGTGTTGAAACTACTAATGGCGCACCAGGCCCAAGGTGCGCCATTAGTATCAAAATTTTTTTTGAACTAGTGCGCCTGTCCAAACATACTAATGGCGCATCCAGACGAAGTGCGCCATTACTAGTTGTAACTAGTAATGGCGCACCTGTCGGAAAGTGCGCCACTAATGTTGTTTTTTTATTATTTTTTATTCCTTTTTTTGCAAAACTACTAATGGCGCACTTCTCCACCGTGCGCCATTACTAGTTTAAACTAGTAATGGTGCACTCCGGTGCAGTGCGCCATTAGTATATTTTTTTTTGCAAAACTACTAATGGCGCACCACCAGAAGGTGCGCCATTAGTAACCTGGATTACTAATGGCGCATTTGTGGTTGGTGCGCCATTAGTAAGTGGGCAGCAACAAGATATTTTGGACAGCCTCTCCTACCCACACTCACTTCCCCCCCACTTCATTCTCTCCACCGCCTCCTCCTTGTCTCGGGTGCCTCCTCTTTTTCACCTCATTTCCACCATAGATTCATTCAAATTAAGTGGTTAAATTACCTTGTTTTGATAGGTAAGTAAGGGGGGAAGCTATACTTATGTTGTCTCCCTACAACAATGTGCACATGCACTTTCTATGGCCTAGCTAGATCTATGTATGTTCGTGGTGTTGCATATGTTTGTGGTGTTGCATATGTGTTTGTGTTTGGAGGTGTACCGGTATTTGAAATGCGATAGTTGCCAATATTTTGCCGGAATGTTGATTCATTTCCGTTTCGCGAGAATTTTGGCATTAAGCATTCTTTTTGGTCCTATTTTTAGGGAAAGTCATGCCAAAAATTTTCTTGGTTCTAAAATATCGTTTTGCTCTACCCCGCAGGCGACCATGGTCCGCACGATGACCGAAGGCATCGTGAATAGGTTTTTGAGGTCCGCGAAGGCCGAGATGCTTCAAAAGAACGAGACGGAGATAAGATGTCCGTGTCGAAGATGCAAGCTGAAGAGCCTTATTGCGGACCCGGATTCCGGGCAGGTGCGGGACCATCTGCTCTTGCGTGGTTTCATGGATGGCTATCGGTGGCAAGGTGATGAAGATGACTACGAAGTCATCCATGGGGGCCGGGCAAGAAATGAGGAAGGGCAGCAAGACAACCACCGCGGCTCGGGCGGGCGAGAAGACGAAGAATCCCCAGGAGATGATCACGACGGTGATGCTGTACACAGTCATCATGTAGAAGATGCAGGACATGATGATGAGGAAGATGCCGGAGCAGACGACGGGCATGACCATGAAGATGATGATGTCGGCAGAGCAGACGACGCTGGACCATCGATGGGCTGGGTGCAGGACCCTCATATTCAAGAGCTGCTTCTCAAGCAGACGGATAACGCAAGAGCTGCCGCCCGAGAGAAAGCCAAGATGGATCAACTTGAGTTAGACGCGGTTACTCCATTGTATGAAGGATGCAGGCCCGAGGATACCCGCCTGAAAGTAACGCTCATGGCTCTGGAGATGAAGGTAAAACACAAAATGACTGACGCATGCTTCGATGAGAACATGTCATTCTGGCACGAACGTCTTCCCAAGGGGAACAAGTGCCCGACCAGTTTGGAGGAGGCGAAGAAAATCGTGTGTCCTCTCGATTTACCGCACGTGAAATACCATGTGTGCATGAACAATTGCATCATTTATCGGGACGAGCACGCGGAGTCTACCATATGTCCGGTGTGCGGTGTCACTCGATACAAGAAGAGGAAGAAAGCTCCTCGAAAAGTGGTGTGGTACTTTCCGATCACTCCTCGTCTGCAGCGGTATTTCGCGGACCCTAAGGTAGCAAAGCTCCTGCGTTGGCACGCGGATAGGGAGGAGAAGAAGCTAGAAGATGACGCAAATGATCCGGAGATAGATAAAAAAGACAAGATGTTGAGTCACCCTAAGGATGCAAGCCAGTGGCAAGCGTTGAACTTCGAATACCTAGAATTTGGGAATGATCCAAGGAACATTGTGCTGGGCGCGAGCACCGATGGAGTCAATCCGTTTGGCGGCCAGAGAAGCACACATAGCACCTGGCCTGTGTTTGTGTGGATGTACAACCTTCCCCCCTGGTTGTGCATGAAGAGGAAGTACATTCACATGAGTATGCTAATTGAAGGGACGAAACAACCAGGGAACGACATCAATCCGTATCTGGGGCTGCTGAAAGAGGAGCTTGACACGCTGTGGAAAGCGCCAGCCAATACATGGGACGCCACAGAGAAAGAATATTTCCCTATGAGAGCCGCACTGCTCACGACGGTGCACGACTATCTCGGTTACGGATATCTCGCGGGGCAGGTAGTCCACGGATTTTCTGGATGCGTAAGGTGCATGGATGACACAATGTATCGCCAGCTAGATAGAGATCCCGGTTCTTCGAAAACCGTGTTCATGGGACATCGAAGGTGGCTTCGCGACGATGACCCATGGAGGAAACGCAAGGATCTGTTCGATCGTGAAGCCGAACCCCGAAAACGCCCGTGTACGAGGAGCGGCGAGGAAATAGACAAGCTGTTGAAAAATTGGAAAGACTGCCCACTGCCGGGAAAGAAGCAAAAGGCGCTAGAGCCGGGAAAGAAGCGAAAGGCGCCAGAGCCGCTGCTGAAGGTATGGAAAACGAGGTCTGTTTTCTGGGACTTGCCGTACTGGAAGATCCACCGTGTGCCTCACAGCCTTGATGTCATGCATATCACGAAGAACGTGTGCGAGAGTCTGCTTGGTACCCTGCTCAACATGCCAGAGAGGATCAAAGATGGGCCGAAAGCAAGGGAAGACTTGAAATCAATGGGCATCAGGCAGGAGCTTCACGCTAATGATGATGATGATGATGATGAGGCGAAGCAG
Organism: Triticum aestivum; assembly: GCF_018294505.1. NCBI lineage: Eukaryota > Viridiplantae > Streptophyta > Magnoliopsida > Poales > Poaceae > Triticum > Triticum aestivum. The sequence goes on from NC_057801.1 coordinate 560,795,850, forward strand.
GACACAGAAAGTCATCGCAAAGGCAAAAAGGCCAAGAAGACCGGAAATGACTACCCTCCCGTGTGCTTCACTCTAAGTCAGGAGGAGATCGAGCAGTTTTTCACCTGCCTCCTAGGAGTAAAACTTCCTTACGGTTACACGGGGAAGATAAGTAGATACCTAGACCCAGCGAAGCAGAAGTTCAGCGGGATGAAGTCTCACGACTGTCATGTGCTGATGACGCAGATACTTCCAGTTGCAATCCGTGGGATCATGGACGCGCACGTCCGTGAAACGCCATTTGGCCTATGCAACTTTTTCGACGTCATCTCTCGGAAGTCGATTGGCGTGAGGCAACTCAGAAGGCTACAGGAAGAGATCGTGGTGATACTATGCGAGCTTGAGATGTACTTCCCGCCCGCATTCTTTGATGTTATGGTGCATCTGCTGGTCCATATCGTGGAGGATATCATCCAACTCGGGCCGACGTTCCTGCACATCATGATGCCGTTCGAAAGGATGAATGGTGTCATCAAAGGATACGTTCGGGACATGTCACGTCCAGAGGGAAGTATAGCCAGGGGCTTTCTGACCGGAGAGTGCATCTCCTACTGCACGAATTATCTAGGCATCGAGAACCCCGTTGGTCTGCCCGTTAATAGGCACCTCGGCAGGCTCGCTGGATGGGGTCACCGTGAGGGTCGCCGCAAAATGCATGTCAACTTCGAGGGTCGACTCGCCGACTTTGAAAGAGCAAACCTAGTCGCGCTACAACACATAGACGTGGTCGATCCTTGGGTGGTAGAGCACAAAACCTTTATTGAGAAGACATACAATGACCGAGGCCAACAGAGGACGGACGGAGATATACTCAAAGAGCACAACTCATGTTTCACGCGTTGGTTCAAGCAGAAGCTTCTGTTGTACCCTTTACATGAGGATTCTTCCGCAGAAGAACAACTCATATTCGCCTTGTCACAGGGCGCCGAGCACAACCTGATGACGTATGAGGCGTACGATATCAACGGCTACACATTCTACACCGAGGACAAGGACATGAAGATCGATGGTTATCAGAACTCCGGGGTAACGATGGAATCCTACACCGGTAAGGACAAGGACAGATACTACGGAAGGATCGAGGAGATCTGGGAGCTGAGCTACGCTGGAGAGAAGGTGTCGATGTTCCGTGTCAGATGGGCCAAGAGCGTCCTAAAAGAAGACCGATATTTTACCACCATGGTTATACCCGAAGCCAAATCCAAGACCGCGGGCGCAAACGTCACCGCGAAAAATGAGCCATGGGTACTGGCTTCCCAAGTGGACAAATGCTTCTTCATTACCGACCCGCCAAAGCCCAGTCGTGTTGTCGTGAGGAGAGGCAAAAGGAAGATCATCGGAATGGATGGAGTAGCCAATGAGCAAGACTTCGACAAGTACGGCGACCCGAGGATCGAACATGACGACGATGATGAAGTAGCAGCATACACCACAAGAAGAAGCAGGACCACCCTACCTAAAGGACGCCCGTTCCACAGAAGAACTCCATTTGCCAAAAAGAAGGGCAAGACGAATGTGAACAGATAGCTAGCTAAGATCGATTGTATTTAAATCGTAGCCTTCATTTCTCGATTCTATTTCATGGGCACTTTTTGAACTATCATGAATATATTTAAATTTCATGGACACTCGATCTCGATCCCCCTCCATCTCGATCGCTATCCCACCTCGCCAGATCCGGTCCCCCTCGCCGCCGAGCACCCCCCGGTCCACCGGCCGCCGCCGCCGACCCCCCGCACCCTCGATTCCCCTACTCAACCGCCGCCGCTGACCCCCCGCACCCCTCCCCTACTCAACCGCCGCCGCCGACCCCCCGCACCCTGCGCACCCTCCCCCGCTCCACCGGCATTACTGTTTGATGATATTTTAAAAAAATTATTACTGTCTTATAAAAAAATATTACTGTTATGATTTAAACAAGTTTGAACATATTTAAACACAAATAAGTATCAAACAACATTTTAAATGCATAAAAAAATATTGTGGAGCCTGGGAATCGAACCCAGGACCTCCTGGTGTGAGAACTGGCTGCTGACCAGTCGAGCTAGTAGAGGGAACTTGGTGTGGATCAGGTCAGGTGGGAGATAACCTGTTGGCTCGAGCAGAAATCAAAAAAAAATACTAATGGCGCACCAGGGTGAGGTGCGCCATTAGTATGGATGTACTTATGGCGCACCGAGGGGTGGTGCGCCATTAGTATTGTGCCCCCATCCATATTTCCTCCCCGGCCCTCGATCCCCTTCTCGCCCTCGCCCTCGATCCCCTTCCCCTCTCCTCTCCCGACGCTGCTGCCCCGACGCCTCGACGCCGCCCCATTGTCCTCGTCTCCGCCCCGACGCCCCGACGCCGCGACGCCGCCTTCTCCTCTCCCGACACCGCCGCCCCGCCGCTTTCCCCGTGGAGAAGGAGGAGGAAGAGGGGGCGCTCGCCGTTGACCTCTCCCGGCCGACTCCGGTGGCCCGACCGACTCGCCATCGCCCCGCCGCCCTCGTCGCCGGTGGCCCGGACGCCGCCCCGTCCACACCACCGTTGCCGGAGCACCACACCACCACCCGGACCTCGTCGCCCCGTCCACACCACCGCCCTCGTGAGCTCCCCCTCCTCCTCTCCCCCACCCTCCTCCTCTCCTCCTCTCCCCCTCTCCCCCTTTCCCCGTGTATGCACTGTCAACTGTACTGTATATGCAATTTAGCACAAATTTGTATGGATACTACAACTATGCTATTTGAAAACAAGTATGTATGTATGTCTATTCAGAACAAATACTGCCATAAGCTTGGCATCCCCAAGCTTCCAAGTAAGGGTTGGAGATTCAGACTTTGTTTCTTATGACTTGCCACTGGACTATGGTCTTCTCCCTAAAAATTAGTCACTAGACTGTATTTGTAGGCAGCGTGTGGTGCCGTTTGACACATCTCAATATCATGGTTTACTAATAGAATGGCCACTAAATATGTGTAGTATTTTTTTTTCAAACCCAGAATTGGTCCGACTGTAGTTTTCTTGCTACTTCTCATAATTGAAGCTTGGTACCGATACTAGCTGGATACCAGTACTTAGAGAGAAAAAATCATATTTGGTCACACTCCAGTCCATGGCTACATACTCGAAGAAGTGGTTTTTTGGATAAATAAAATTAGTGCCAGTTTTGCAAAGGACATATTTTCATTGGATTGATTTCAGAAAATCCAGTTTTACTTATATAATTCACTTAATAAGTACGCACAGAATCTTCTCTGGACTAGAAAGTTGTAGTATCCATTACCATCAGCAGATGGATATTCATCAGATAGACATACATACTTGTTTTCACTTGAATCCAAGCAAAATAAAGTTTGTCAGGTATCCGTTAAAAAGCAACCTGCAGCAGTTTCTATGCTATTTGCATCTCGCTTGTGCCTAGAAGTTAAAAAACAAAGTATGTGATGTGGGGCGATGGCGCTCGTTGCCGGCGTCCTTAAGACATCTATGTTCTTTCTTCTGAATTAGTTCTATGTTGGAATAGAAGAAGCAAACTTGTTGCTTGGAGAATGCTTCTGTTTTTTTCCTTTGATTTTGTAATGTTGATTCCTGGCTGGCAATTTTGATGTATACTTTATATGATGATGAAGTGCTACTGAGTTGTGTGCAAATTTTGTTAAATCAGTGATGTGTATGTGTGCTGTCAGTTATGTGTATGTACTTATTTTAATCCAGTGAACTATGGCACTGAACTGTAGCTAGCTAAACGGTATTTTTCATGTTGTGATGGAGGCCTTTTTTGCCTTGTCCACCCGAGAGGCCCTTGAGTTTGCTGGAATGTCGATTAACTTCCGTTCCAGCAAATTCGGGTACTCCATATGTCCTATTTTCAGCAAAGGTCATGCTGAAATTTTCCGTGAATTTTAGCATGACTTTGCTAAAAATAGGACATATGGGGTACTTGTGACTAATGATGAAAGCTTAGGCTTTTAGGGTGCCTCGGCGTCGAAAAACCCTCAATGATAAAAGCTTAGCTTTTAGGATGCCTCGGTGTCGACAAACCCTAAATGATGAGACCATGATCTTGTTCCTTGACAATAACCAACTTTTTGACCAAACTTTGTTCCTGTTTAGAGAGAAACATGGCCAACAACGATCAGGCCGGTGGTTCGGGCGGCAAGGCATTCTGGGAGCTGTCCCAGGAGATGGAGGAACAACCTCACTTGTATGAGGACGCCGTCTTCCCCACCGATCCTGAGGCCACTGATGGTACCGCCGAGGATGACCCCACTGATGCCACCACTGATGGTGCCTTCGAGGATGCCACCACTGATGATGGCGGCGCACGCACAGATGGCAGCCAACAGAAGAGGCAACGGAAGGACCGGCGCCCGACCGTGCTCCGCACCCTCAAGGAGGAAGTTACTGAAGTGGACTCCGACGGGAATCCAACGGCGCCCAAACGAATAGTCAAGGCGTACTCGCTTCAGCTCGGGTGCATTCTCCGGAGCACCGTCTCGATCAACACCGAGAACCTGAGGCATCCTGACCGAGGGAATTTGCGCAACCTCCTCTTCACGAAGCTGCACGAACGATACAAGTTCCCCGCTGCTTTTGAAAACACAAGTCTCAAAGGGAATAAAGTGAACAATGTTGCCCTCACGAAGATGAGCAAGGCCCTGTCTACTTGGAAAAGCAATGTGAAGAGAATGATCGAGAAAGGTGAGAGTTATGAGAAGATCAAGGAGAAAAATCCTTCGATCACCGAAGATGACTACAACGACTTCAAGATCAATTGCTCGAGCACCGCAAACTCCCAATCAAGTCAGTGGGGGAAAGAAATGCGGGAGCTGAACTTAGGGGAACACAAACTCGGTCCCGGCGGTTACAGAGTGGCGGAGCCTATATGGGACAAGGAGGACGCGGAGCGTGCCGAGCAAGGCCTACCGCCCCGCTTCGAGAAATACAGCGGTAACAAGCAGACCAGGAACTTTGTCAGGGCCCGGTACAAGGAGGACCCGATAACAAAGGAGCTTACCACGGATCCAAAGACCAGGGCGCTTGAGCTTGTTCTGGTAAGGAATACACCCCCGCGTAATTAGCTCCATATGGTTGCATTCTAATTAATGAAGCCAAATTTCTAAATGGTTCACATTCCTTCCACAGGCGACTGAAAGCAGTAGCGTGGGGTTGACTACGAGCAACCCTTGGGACACCGCTCTAAATAGGGCGTTGAATGTAATGAAGAACAAGGATAAGCTCAGTAAGCCGACGTCAGCTGGTCGTGTGGCCGGCAAAGGCTTGTCCACAAAATGGGGGTCATACTATACCGCTGGTGTGCGGAAGGAGAAAAAGTCCAGCTCGGAAAGCCAGGCACGCGAGGTTCAAGAACTCAAGGCACAGGTGGCGTGGATTCCGGAGATTGTCCAAGAGCAAGTGCAACAACGACTCGGAGCGACGATCACCGCCATTGTGCCTACCTTGATCCAGGGGTTGAGTGTGTGGATTGCGGGCGGCCAACAGGGGCCGCCCCCGATTCCTAGCTTCACAGCCAGCAACTCGCAGAATGCGATGGCGGGGCCATTGGTGTCTCCGGCGGAGGCGGCATTGGTGTCTCCGACGCCGGCATGGGAGCTTAATGCACCCGGGTGTACATCGACCGGCACCTCTGCAGCAAGCGGCCCCTCCGTCAACTGCACGCCCGCCGTTGGCGGTGCCTCGACATTAGCCGAGCTCGACGCCATCATCACGGTAACTAATTAAGCCTCTCTCGGCCGAGGACTTGATCTCCTTGCCTTTGACTGGGCATCCCTGACGCCCTACATGTTTTCGCAGGGCGCCGCCGACGTTCCGTGCACTCTCCTGCACTTCATGAACAACGAGTTGGTCGATGTCACCAAGGGCCAAATCGTTCAACCGGGCAACCCCTTGTTCCACGGTACCCAGATGCCACCCAACTTGTTTAGGGTTCAACTGGTTCGGGTGCTGCCAGGCTGCGACGAGTTGTTACCTCCGATTCGACCCGTTGGGGCCGACGATGATGACGTGATGACCCTCAGCGCCTGCCTGAGCTGGCCCCTGCTTTGGCCGAAGAGCCAGATTCGTTTGGGGGCGGGGGACACCACCCCAAAGACAACACCGCCAGTCATGCCGGCGCCAAGTCGGCCCCATGGCAAGACCGCCGCAACGGTGCCGGACATCCCTATGCCACTGGATCCAAACATGCATATGGCACAGGATCAGAACGACTACGACGACGATACATTTGGCAACGTGGATCAGTACTTTGCCGAACATGGGTACGATGGCGACTTCATGGGGGCTCCTTCTCAAGAACCCAACCCAACAAAAGACGTGCGCGATCTAGCTGGTACCGCGGAGAAGCCAAGTTGCAACAGGCGTCGTCTACCGTTCAGCTCTCAGGAGACGCCTCCAGCTGCCGACTTCACCGAGCCTCAGATAGGCGAGGTGCGAAATATTATCAGCCCAAATACACTCAAGAAGGCAGTCTGTGAGCAGAACTCGGTCCCATTACAGGAGAAGAAGAAGGCACGCAAAAGAAAGACTAACAAGGGTGCGAGCCAGCCGGCACCGAGTACGATCCGTGCTCAAGATGGGCCACCTTCACCTGAGGATATCTCGAGGAGGGTGCATGTGAAGGGTAGGGCGATGCTACCGACAAATATGCTCAATGCTGCAACCGGTGCTATGCAGAGTCTGCATGACAGTGTTCTTTCTTTGGAGAAGCGGCATCTTAGAGAGAAGGATGTGGCATACCCGGTTTTCGCGGCCAAGGTGCCAGAGGGCAAGGGCTTTGTGGATAACTCCATCGGGCGTACGATCGTCCTGCGTTTGATGACATCCATGCTATGATGAACCTTCATCCGCTGCACTACACCTTCGTTCGGCTATTTTCGCTGAGTATGGAGATGCAGATCATTCGCGACAAGACCCCGGACATCGTGATAGTCCACCCCTTCTACATGCGTGCCAAGATCTTGGGCAGCACTGGGGACCGGCAAGTCGCGAGTTCTTACCTCGAAGGCGTCATTCTGGCAAACCAAGATAAGGATAACTTCCTCATGCCTTACTTTCCCGAGTAAGTCCCCCCCTCAACCGGCCCGTAACATATGAATTCTTAGATTTCGATCGTTTTTCTTTTAACATTCCGTGTTTTCTGCAGTGACACACATTGCACGCTCATCCTCCTAAGCCCCAAATATTCCATGGCCACGTATTTCGACCCAGACCATCAGTCGAAGGTAGACTACACAAATGTCAAGAAGGTTCTTGATGATGTTTTCCCCGGCTACGCCAAATCTGGAGGCACCTTCACCAGGCCTATTCGTAAGTACGGCAAGCACGTGTTCTCCCACAATACGACATTCTGCTGCGTCAAGCAGCCGCCTGGCGGTCAGAAGGGTGCCTACTATGCCATCCATCACATGCGGGCGATCGTACGGGACCATCATCAACTTCTGCTACCGAGTAAACTCAAAGATTGGGCAAAGAGTGTGTCGGCAATCCAGGACGCGGACCTCCGACAAGAATTCTTTCGCATCCAGTCGGAGTTTGCAGAAATCATCCATCAAGATGTCCTTCGTACCTCGGGGCAGTTCTACCTCAGAAATCAACTGTCCAACAGTGACATCGACACAATGCTACAAATGCAGGCTGACAACGCCCGTTCTTTCATGACTCCCACGATAGACGGCGGCTTCATCCACGCTCCGGTCCCTTGAGTCGAGTCGAAAGCAGTGATGCTGTGTCTAGTTCTGAAACATCGATTGGCTCATGTTGTAATTAAACTTTAGTGAACTTTTAGTATGTCTCTTTGGTTTCGAGAGTCGTTCAACTTAGATGTAATCGATGCTATTAATGTCTTGCTTTTCTCTTCCGATCATTCTGTTGCATACTTATATATTGCTTATGTATTGTCTGTGAATTGGTACTAACATTTCGTTTGGCTAGTGCATAGCGATGCCGACGTATGTCGTGTACAAGGGTAAGGTTCCCGGAGTCTACGACGACTGGGAGGAGTGTCGGAGACAGGTTCACCGATTCAGCGGTAACAGTTACAAAGGGTACACCACTAGGGCCGAGGCCGAATCTAGATACGCCCGCTATCTAGCGGGAGAGGGGAGGGAGCGTTGGAGGAACCGGATGAAGACGAGTTTCATCGTGATGATGCTCATCGTGATGACCGCAACTCCCTTCTATGTGATGGTAGTTTAGATGATCGATATCGACTTGTAATGTGAAGACAAACTCGCTACTCGCGGTCTCGAGACTTGTAATATAATGTTCTATCTTTGTTCGGTCTTTTCAATTCGGAGACTAATATGATGAATTGTATTCAGAGACTAACCTTCTATTGTATTCGATGAATCTGTTGTTGATGTGTGTTGTCTATATTTTGTCCAATTATACATTTTGTAACCTGTGCAAAAAACAGAAAATAAAAAAATAAAAAAAACCTAATATTCATACTAATGGCGCATCACACCACAGTGCGCCATTAGTATGCCAAAGGATACTAATGGCGCATCATTAGACAGTGCGCCATTAGTATGCCGAAGTTACTAATGGCGCATCTTGCTGTTGTGCGCCATTAGTATGCCAAAGCACCTGGGTATACATGGCCCCCTGGGAGGCATACTAATGACGCACTGTTGTATATACTAATGGCGCATCCAGTGGTGCGCCATTAGTATACCAGATACTAATGGCGCACCAGTGGTGCGCCATTAGTAAAATATACTAATGGCGTGGCACTAATGGCGCACCACTGATGCGCCATTAATGGCCAAATTAGGTGCGCCATTAGTAGGCCTTTTCCTAGTAGTGACTAGGTATGGAGGTACATGCATAATTTACATGACCTTGTTTTGTGCGACTCAAACGAATGAAGAGTGCATTTTTGTAAGCACATACTTATTCTATGATCTTATGTAGCTGGTTATATGGGGTTTGTGTATGTTCCATATTTGTTTTCCCCTCAACTTTACCTTTGCGTCGTTCTCATTTATGATGGAAGGGAAAATATGTCCTCCTTAGTTTGGGTTGCCATGATCAACCAAGGGGTGGAATTTATCCTCTTTGACATAATCACACTTTGGCTCGTATCATGATGATCAGCCAAAGGCAAAGATGACAAGATGGAATTATATGTTGTATGCTCCTTGATTTGTATCATGATGATCCGCCAAGGAGTATTTTCTTTTCTGCTCTTAAACATATTCGCGCTTTGACTTGTATCATGATAATCAGCTAAGGCGAAATGTCAAGATGGGGCTATATGGAGAATGCTCCTTGGTTTGTATCACAATGATCAACCAAGGACAAATTTTCTTCTCTTAAATATAAGTGATCTTTGACTCGTATCACGATGATCAGCCAAGGAGTATTTTGTTGCTTTTAAAGATATTCACACCTTGACTTGTATCATGATGATCAGCCAAGGCGAAATGTCAAGGTAAAAATATGTGAAATATGCTTCGTGGTTCGTATCACAATGATCAACCAAGGGTAATTTTCCTCTCTTGAACATAATTGCTCTTTGGCTCGTATCACGATGATGAGCCAAGGCAAAATGTCAAGATGAGGCTATATGGCGAATGCTCCTTGGTTTGTATCACAATGATCAACCAAGGGGAAAATGTCCTCTCCTAATCATAACTGCTCTTTGGCTCGTATCACGATGATCAACCAAGGCAGAATGTCAAGATGAGGACACATGAGATATACTTTTTGGTTTGTATCACAATGATCAACCAAGAAGAAAGATGGATATAATGAGAGACATGCGGAGGAGCAAGAAGATTAGAGGAGGATCATAATTCCCACCTTGTCTACCTTCCTCAGGTTCCTCCTGAACGGCGGCCTTGCAGCAGCAGCAGCAGCGTATATGTAGATGAGAGCAGCAGCGGCAGCACAACAGCAGCAGTGGTGAAAAGAGCGCAGCAGCGTGCGGCCGGAGAATCAAAAATTGGACCCTCAAGAGAAGCCCGTATGATGGTATTTATAGGAGGGAGCAGCACATGGATCCACTTGGGCACGCACCCACGTTCTAGAGGTCATGGGATCGTGGGAGTGGGCTGCGTTTTCTTTCGTTTTGTTTATTTCTTTAATCCTAGTTGACTCAACCATGGGAACGTGGGAGTCCTTGCATGCTTCTTCTTTTTATTTCCTTTCTTTAATTAATTGCTCTTTGACCAAGCTTTGAACCGGCCACTGGCCTAATTAGCCCATATAGTTTTTTATCAACGTGCGGGCTTGGACGCTAGCCCATCAGTGTAGCTGATCCATGCAATCTTGTAAATTAGTCTCACCCATTATGCATGTATCTACTTAGACATTTGTATAAATGAGCTGATCATGACTAACTGAAATTGTTTTCTTCACTCCAATTTCTTTGTCGTGCCATAAAAAAAGAGATATGCAAATATTCTTTTATGGACAATTATATGATGGCCTGGCGTTTTCTTCTTATTTCCTTAAACATATATATCAACGCACGTTTTATTTTATCCATCGCGTTGATATTTCACATGATCGATGGAATAGGCCTCACATTTGCCTTACGATCGATATTTCGGAAACATTATAATTTTATGTAGGTATTTAACAACCACATTTGGTGACGGCGTGCATGGATGAAGCTTATGTGTGATTTTAAATGGGACAACTATTTCATAAAGATTTTTATTCACTTTGCAAAATTTCCAGATATCAAATATATTCTGACTTTATCATTTCCTTTTTTTTGCAGGTGAGACTTTATCATATTTTGATAATAGATATCACTCTGTATTTTATTTCGGCGAAATCCCGTGTCAACAGATGCCCCTCAAGTTCTGGAAGCGAATATTTCTTTGATTCACTTTCAGAACTCGAAAATATATATGTAGCCATATTCCGTTTCACATATATTTCTTTGATTCAATTTTATTTTTATTTTTTTAGTGTGGGTGACACACTTATTCTGTTTAAAATATCCAGCTACATATTTATCTAGCTCTGCCTTTTGAAAGTTTGTTAGTCCCTTCATTGGATAAGGACTCAATCTTGAAAATTTGTTACAAGACGCTGGCCTTCCGCCATGTAGTTGCGTCCGGCCGGAGCGCATACCACTCCTTATATATATCTTCTACCTATCGTCTTGCAAGGGGACTCTATTTACCTCACGCATAACTCCTGCCAAAAGTCCAGATCCTTTTTATGAGTGGCCTGCTATTCTTTGGACTACTAGGTACGCATTGATGTGCAATCATTGATTGTCTTTTTCTCATCATTCTCTCAGATGATTCTCATCTATTCCCTTTCCTTTCTATGTATGAATAAGATTAGCATCGGCCGCTGAAGCCCAGATCTTATGTTGGTAAGTTTGTACTTAGTTCATTCAAATAGACATCTACGTACATGATTTACGTCCTCTGATTGCCTCTTGATTTTTTGTTCCCTCAACATTGCAGGAAGGTTTAGGTACAATTGGCAAAACAACCATATTTTAGTTTCGGACGTATACCTGCTCTCTCTTTAGGTACTATACCTACTGTCCTATTTTCTTCTTATACATATACCAGCATCACAGATTGGATGAATAATTTATAGATGAATCCATGCACGTAGCCTGCCTTTAGGCCACGAATGATTGTGCATCTTGTCCCGTATGTATGCGGAAATTTGGTCTCGCAATGACGTGCCGGCAAGTTATATACGAACTTGGTCCGACGTACAATTGTAGAGATCAATATTTTTTTATATACTTAAAATTCTCGTTTTAAAGATCAAGCGTATACCTTTCTCACAGTTGGCGTGCTGGCAAGTTGATATGAACTTGGTCCGACGTACAAATTGTGAGATATGTCATACGATCAACGAAACTCCCTTTTATTCATGCAACAATTATCAACTCTTTCCAAATTTATATAAGATGCTCGCTTAAAGATCACAAGTATATCTTTTTCACAGTTGGTGTGCCGGCAAATTTATATGAACTTGGCCCGGCGTACAAACTGTGAGATCAATGTTTTATTTATTAGATGGCCGTTTAAAGATGCAAACTTATATCTTCCTCACAGTTGGCGTGCCGGCAAGTTTATATGAACTTGGTCCGACGTACAAACTGTAGAGCTCAATTTATATATAAGATGCTCATTTTAAGGCTACACACATATATCCTTCTCACAGTTGGCGTGCCGGCAAGTTTATATGAACTTGGTCCGAAGTACAAACTGCGAGATCAATGAGACTTCTCTTTATTTGATGCAAGAATTACCAACTCTTTCAAGGTTTTGCATATATCAACTTTTTTCAAAGTTTTGCATCCATCAACCCTTTCAAAGTTGACACGTATCTCTTTTTTAGGATAATTCATTTTGCTGGTATTTGACCTTTGCATAATTTTTTAGCACTAATAGTCATCATCACTTTTTGTAGAGTGCAAATCCTTTCCTCTTCATCAGGGGCTGGCTTCGCTCAGACTATTGCCTCCGTGGTAAAATTTCCATTCATTTACCATGGTCACTTGTTTTTGCTGTTTTGAACTTGACTTGTAACTGTACCAACACACGTATATTTTTCTTGTATAGAGATGGCGCAGAATTCGCCCACGGTTCCCTCACATCGACTATCCCTTGTCGAGCTAGCCAAGCAACAGAAACTATATGAACCTAGCTCCGATGACCAAGACTGTCCCATAGTTAAAGCTATAAGTATACCAAAGGGTGAACTCGACTACGGCCCTCGCGGTTGGCGAGCGAGACAGTCCAAACTAGCTTACTCATATTACCCATTGGCGGCTTCACCGCGTACTGATACAGCTTTCTGTCTGGATACTAGGATGGTATCCAAAGGTCTGACTTGGGAACGTCATGATATTGAGTATATGCCCCGTCCTTCAGGTTATAACGAATGGGGGGCAAACATCTTACGGAATCATTCTTTTTCCCTAAAAGGACTTGGTGAAGGTTCAGATTACCTATGTGGAGCCATTTACTGCTCTTTGGGTGATTATTCTATTTCCCCTGCCTTGCTAAGATCTCTGTTAGAAAAATGAGATCCAAAAACCAACACGTTCCTATTCTCATGTGGTGAACGCACTATTACACTCCTTGATATGTATCAAATGGTTGGTCTTCCTCTGGATGGAGACTTATATGAAGAATTTATCCCACCAGAACATGCACTAGACCCCTCCCTTTGCCAATTCCCTGACTTCTTACCGGACCTATTATCCGCACATGATCAGCTTGCAGAGAACAATGGCGGCCACGTGACTTTCCAGGTCTGGTGTGACTATTTTCACAACCGGCGAGACCATTCCGTTCCTTTCGTGTCTCTTCGTGAGGTCCACTTGTATGTCGCGGCGTACATTGCTGTTTGGTTGTGCTACTTTGTTGTTATTGGCGGGGGATCCTACGTTCGGCTGGTGTCCTTGTGATGGCATCCTGGATCGCTCTGGGGCGTCGAATTTCATTAGCTCCAGCAGCACTTTGCTCTATCTATTTTTCGCTTCGTCGCATCAGCACCCATCCTGTAGGACCCTGCTATCGGATTAGGGGATGGCCCGTCCATTTCATTATCGGCTGGATGGGGGTTTATCTGAAGAATGTATTTGGTAAACGAGCAAAAGTGAGCAAATTTCCAACTCCTAAGCTTTGTCCAGGGAGATTATCTATGGTGGGGACTATGTTTAGGATTCCACACGATTTTAGCCCTGAAAAGGCGCACGATTTCTTTGAGAAACAAAAGAATATTGTGTGGTACCCCTCAAATTTCTCTGACTTGGCTAGTACTTGTTGGCTGCAAAAAGCATTCACCATTTCCATCCGTCGAGGGATGCTACCACGGAGAAGGTCTAATTATGATGACGACTTGTGCATTGTTGAGCCGTATCATCCTGACCGGGTGGCTCGACAATTCAAATTGGATCAGCAAGTACCATATACTCCATTGCGCAGTTTATATATAATAGATGACATTAGCGTTGCTTATGCACACTGGTGGCATTTATTGCGCTCGAATCCGAAACAGACTCACTATATTCCCAACAAAGATTTTGTGGGCAATTCCTCAGTGGCATGGACAAACTGGTGGACTATTTTCATCCAACCTTTCACTAGCGTTCTAGGCCAGCTTCGTCAAGGTAACATGCACGGGCGAGATTCCTATGAAGAAAGGCTTGCCAAATATGTGAATAATGGGAAGAAACATATTTTTCCTCGCAACATTTTGGAAGGGGATCTTGTCGTAGTAAAGAAGTTGTCTGCTGAATGGCAAGAGGAATATCTTGCAGCTATTGAGGCAAGTGAAATGCAGGCAGTGAATCATTGGAGGGACATCTTAAGAGGTTACCACTTGGATAACAATGCCCCACCGCCTTTGTTGCAACAGGTAAGATATATACATATATATATATATATATATATATATATATATATATATATATATATATATATATACATTTTTGCTACTATTATTATGTGCCAACACTACTCTTTACTAACTCATATTAATTTTCCTTTTTTTAGAAGCGGAAAAATAATCCAAATGATGTTTCTGCAAGTTCCTCTTCCAATCCTCGACCACTTATAAGCGTGACCGTATCAGGCACGCGTTTAAATGCAAGGAAGGAGGGTACTGACATTTTGGTTGATGGGAGTTCAGAGGGACCTAGTCCAAATGCAACAATCTCTTCCGATGGGGAGGAGAGACATGTTGTAAAAAGGAAGATTGATTCTTCTCTTGGAGAAAGCCCATGTAACCTAGACGAGTTGGTTGAATTTATGCATGAACTTGGTGATACAGGGACTGATGATAATATCATAGGTTCTGGTCTATCATTTGAGGATTTTGATATATCAGAACCCTCTCTTAATCTTCCAACTCCCCCTACGTATCTATACTCAGGCGTGGCCACGCATGCTTATATTTCAAACACTTCGCCTATCTCTACGCACGGTAGCTTTATTCGTACCCTGTATCTTTTTTATTTATTAATTTCATTGCAGTATCATTTATCTTGCCGCTCCTTCTTATCGCCAGGTGGTGTGGAAGGAGCTTCTAATCTCGTCAGTGGCGAGGGAATAATGACACAGATTTCAGCGCCACCCATGGATATTTCCGCTATTACCAAGCCCATTTTGGATGCTATCGACTTGTTGTTGAAGAATGCTTTTGAAGCTTTAGATGCCCCTACATTAACATATTCTCAGCGCCATGAGATTTTTCAGGCAGTTCGGTCGATGCTCCCTGCTGGTGACGTTGTTCCCCAAATTGCCCCTATCCGTGCGGCTTGGGAAAAATTTGTTTCGATATCAAATACAGTGCAAGAAACCCGCAGAACCATTGAGGATCAGTCAGAGCAAAAGTCTGAATTTGTTACTGCAGCAGAGAGCAGGGCTGAATCCATTGAAGCATCTCTGAAAACTTCAGCAGAAGAGATGTCATTCATACTGGAGAAACAAGCTGAGAAGAAAGAATGTGTGGAGGCCCTCTCTGCTCAACTGCAAGAAGCTACTGCTGAGTTGCTTACCACTGATGAAAGGGTCAAGCAACTAGAGTCAGACCGTTCCGCCAAGCAAGCTGAAGCCAAGAAGTTGCACGAAGATTTGCTCGAAGCTAATGTGAAAGCTTCCGAGGAATTGGAGGCTCTTAAAGGGAAGACATGGACGCTGGAGGACGAAGCCAAGTCTATTATTATAAGTCTGAAGGACTGGCGCTCCATGTCGAACTAAGTTTTTTTTTTGCTCTCAATAAATTAGACATGTCGTCTGTTTACATTTCCTACTCAGACTTGCATAAGGCGGCCAATCGGCAAACCCATTTTCTCTTGTCTTCTCACACGCCAGTAGAACCATTCACGTATGTTTGCATGGGACTTATTCAGGTGTAGTGATGGACTATGAAATGTTATTCGTATAGCGCTGGTTTCTATGTGGAATGGATACTCCGAGCTAATTGCATGAACTAGCTTGGGCCCCTTTATTTATTTACATTTTTTCTGGAAGCCTTATTACTTTATTTCATTGTTCATTTTTTTATCTTTTCCAAATTTATTTGTATATTTTTATATACACTGCCCTTCTGTACAACAGTTTAAGCTTATGCGAATTTGGAGTGATCATTTTTTTTACGCCATAGTTTAGACTCGTAGGATATCGGAGTAAAATTTTATGTGTCCTTATTTTTTGCATCACAGTTTATACTCGTAGGTTGTTGGAGTAATTTTATTTTGTGGTGTGCCCTAGTTTATACTCTTGAGGGTATGGAGTACGCTTGATGATTTCTTTTCTTTGCATCACAGTTTATACTCGTAGGTCATTGGAGTAATTTTTTTGTGGTGTGCCCCAGTTTATACTCTTGAGGGTATGGAGTACGCTTGATGATTTCTTTTCTTTGCATCATAGTTTATACTCGTAGGTCGTTGGAGTAATTTTTTTGTGCCCCAGTTTAAACTCGTGAGGGTATGGAGTAAGTTTTTCCTTATGTGCCCCAGTTTAAACTCGTGAGGGTATGGAGTAAGTTTTTCCTTATGTGCCCCAGTTTAGACTCGTGAGGGTATGGAGTAAGCTTGATGATTTCTTTTCTGTGCATCACAGTTTATACTCATAAGTCGTTGGAGTAATTATTATTTTTTGTGCCTCAGTTTAGACTCGTGAGGGTATAGAGTACCTTTTTTCTTATGCATAGTAACGCTTACGGAATTTCCCATTTACCGGTGCCGGCGAGTATTTCCCATCTGGTGATATGATCCTATACGCGCCGCTAGAATAAACCTCTTTTATGACAAAAGGGCCTTCCCATTTTGGTTCAAATTTTCCTTTCATCCGCCGCGGGATATTCATGGGACGAATGACCGCGAGTACTAGATCTCCTTGTTTGAACGACCTTCTTTTGACTCGTTTGTCGAATGCTCGCGACATCCTAGCTTGGTATGCCTCAAGATTTTGCAAAGCTTGAAGTTGTCTTCCTTCTAGTCTTTCCAATTCATCGAGGCGTAATTGTACTGATTTTTCCTCCGACAAATTTTCATGTGTAGCGACTCTCAGTGACGTGATCTGTACCTCCAAAGGTAGAACGGCTTCACCTCCAAATACTAGCGAATAAGGTGTCATTCCTGTCGGCGTGCGTGTTGTGGTTCTATAAGCCCACAAGGCTTCGAGAAGCTTTTCATGCCAGTCACGCTTATTTTTTGATACAACTTTCTTTAGTAACTTGCAAAGAGTTTTGTTGAAAGCTTCTGCTTGTCCATTGGCGGCTGGATTATATGCCGTGGAATAATGATGGTCTATCTTAAATTTTGAGCATAATTTCTCCACTTGTTTGTTTTTAAAAGGAGTTCCATTATCAGACATAATCCGAGAAGGAATGCCAAAGCGATAAATGAGTTGTGTTCTTATAAAATGTTCTACATTCTCTGCTTTGTCTTCCTTTAGAGGTGTAAGTTCAGCCCACTTGGAGAAATAGTCTGTTGCTGCTAAAATGAATTTGTGACCTTTGGAGGACGGTGGATGGATTGGACCAACTATATCCATTCCCCACATTTCAAAAGGCCAAGACATATTTGTCGCATGGAGTGGTTCGTGCGGCTGATGTATGAAGTCAGCATGCACTTGGCTTTCATGGCATTTCTTTGCAAATTTAGTGGCATCTTCAAACATTGTGGGCCAGTAGTAACCTAGACGCCTTAATTGGTAGTGCAATTTAGGACCTGATTGGTGCGAGCCACATATTCCAGCATGCACCTCGTTTAAGGCCTCCATAATTTCATTTCCAGCAAGGCAGCGCAATAAGATGCCATCATGAGAACGCCTATAGAGTATATCGTTGATGCATGTGTAATGAATTGACCTTTTGCGGATTCTAGATCTTTCGCTAGCATCAAGAGGTAGGTATCCGTGAAGCAGATATTCTAGGAATGGTGCTCGCCAATCCCCTACCTCGATTTCACATACATCAGCTGTCATTGCAGAAGATACTATCGCTTCTTCTTCTTCAACAAATATTGGCAATATTCTTCGCTCCTCTATGTGTATGTCCATCATTTCATGCAAGTCTAGTGACATACTTGCAGCTAAACCGGCTAAAGCATTAGCCTTTTCGTTTTGATTTCTAACTATGTGCTGAATATTTAGATCTTTGAACATAGCTAGGAGCTCTTTTGCCCTTTTGAAATTGGCAAGAATTCTTGTTTCTTTACCATGTAGGTCCCCATCAGTTGATTAATCACTAATTGTGAGTCCCCATAAACAAAGAGTGTATCGAGCCTCATGTTTATTGCTATTTCAAGCCCAATGATAAGAGCTTCATATTCGGCTGAATTATTTGACACTGCCGAAGTTAGGGTAAATGAGTATGGGATCACCCCTTCATTAGGTGCAATGAAAACGACTCCGGCGCTTGACCCAGATTGCCGGCAAGCACCATCGAAGTACATTTGCCATGTTGATTTGGTAACCGTCGTGGTGAATACGTCCTCATCTGGCAAGTCATCATCTATAGGAAAATCCTCTGGGATTGGATGCGCCGCAAGGAAGTTAGCCAAAGCTTGGCCTTTTACGGCCTTTTGCGGTATATATGTGATATCAAATTGTGACAAAAGCATCGCCCATTTAGCTAGTCTCCCTGAGAGTACCATTTTACTTAAGATATATCTGAGTGGGTCGGCTCTTGAGACTAAATGTACAGTGTGCTCTAACATGTAGTGTCGCAACTTTTGTGCAGCGAACACCAGTGCGAGACATATTTTTTCCATGTTTGGATAATTGCACTCGGCCCCTACCAAGGTGCGGCTAAGATAATACAGGGACGTTTCCTTTCCTGCATCATTATTTTGCGCCAGGAGTGCACCTAGTGAAGTAGGCATTGCAGCAGTATAGAGAATTAATGGTCGGTCTTTAATCGGTGCACCTAAAATAGGAGGATTTATCAAATATTTCTTAATTTCTAGGAATGCGTTTTGGCATGCTTGATCCCATTCAAAAGGGACTCCTTTCTTCATAAGTCGCGAGAAAGGTTTGCATCTCCCAGATAAATTTGAGATGAACCTCCTAATATATGCTAGGTGGCCTTGGAAACTCTTCAATTCATGTAAGTTAGTGGGTGGTGGCATCTTAACAATCGCCCTGATTTTACTTGGATCAATCTGAATACCATTTTTTGTAACCACGAAACCGAGAAATTTTCGAGAGGAAACTCCAAACGCGCACTTCATGGGGTTCATTTTTAGATTATGTTGCCTAAGACGCTCAAAAACCATTTCAAGGTGTTTCAGGTGGTCTTGTTCATGCTTTGATTTCACAACTATGTCGTCTATATAGCATTCAACAATCACATATAACAACCCGTCTAAGATGATTGTCATTGCTCGTTGATATGTCGCCCCAGCGTTTTTTAATCCGAAAGGCATTACTTTATAACAATATATGCCTTTAGGTGTGCGGAATGCTGTTAACTCTTCATCTTCAGGTGCCATTTTAATTTGATTATAGCCGGAACAACCATCCATGAAAGAAAATATTTCATGCCCCATAGTAGCATCGACTAGTATTTCAGAGATGGGTATTGGGAATTCATCTTTGGGACATGCTTTATTCATATCCCTGAAATCTACACATATGCGTGTTTGACCATTCTTCTTTTTAACGGGTACAATACTAGAGACCCATATGGGGTATTTGACTTCTCTAATGAACCCTGAAGCTATGAGTTTGTCGACCTCGGCTTCTATTTCTGGAAGTATTTCAGGCCGGTACTTTCTTTGAGCTTGCTTCACTGGTGTGGCATCATCTCGCACAGCGAGGCGATGGACAGCTATGTTTGGGTCTAACCCAGGCATTTCTTCATAAGTCCAAGCGAATACATCTCTATTTGCACGCAGGAACTCTTGATATTTTAGTTTATTTTCTTTGGACAAATGTTTGCTAATAAAAATTGGACGAGGATCATCAGTTGTACCAATATTTATTTCTTCCAAGTCATCCATGGTGCATTGGTTGCCATCCTCCATTTGTGGAGATGCTTCCGTCATGTCTGTATACTCAGCCGAAGCCATACAAACCTCATATCCTAACCCATACTTCATTTCTTTTAAAACATGGTCTTCATGCAGAGCTTCGAGTTGTTCTTGAGATAACACCTTTTCGAATGGTGCTAGCTGTCCCCGGCCATCACATAGGGACGGGCCGGTGGCGATGTCATAACCCATTTGCTGCATCATGTACAAGACCCTGTTATCATACAAAGAAATGGGTAAAGATTCATCATCTTTGTTAAACAAAAATATTTGTGTTGTGTTTTTATCTTCAATTTCACCAACGTTCGAATGACGTGGCTCTTTTTGGGATTGTTTTATTCTATATTGTACCAAAGGAGGTAAAGGCGTAAGGAAATTAGTACCTTTCAAGTCATGGGATTTGTCTATGACACGAAATATTGGGTCACCCTTCTTCCTTTGGTTGCTTGGTATATATTGATAGGTCTTTTTGTTTGACGAGGATTCTGCGGCCTCCTTTTCTACCACATTTGATTTGGGTATTTTCCAGGATTTTGGTTTTTGCACCTTATCAACAGGCTCGAAGTAGAACTTTGCATCGGCATAGAAAGATTCGGCTATTGTGAGTGGCTTCTTATCAGCAAATATTCTGACTGTATCACCTGTCCGATTTATATATTTGATACACTGATGTAATGTGGATGGTACAACTTGATTCTCATGTAACCATGGGCGTCCGAGCAATGCATTATATGATGTGGCCGCATCAATCACGTGAAAGTTCACATATGTGGATAGTGTATCCAATTTTAAAACCAACGAAATGGTACCCATAGCTTCTTGTCCTGATTGGTTAAATCCATGCATAACCACATTAGACTTGCTCAAATCTCCTTTGGAATATCCAATCTTTTTGAGTATACGTAATGGTAGCAAATTTATAGCTGACCCACCATCTATCATTACTAGAAGAACGCCCGTGCGTTGCAACGGGGTCACATTAACTTTAAGAGTTCAATATTACGACATTGGCGACTTTTTTTACCATCAAATCTTCACACACACAGAACCACACTCTCTCTCCCTCTTCCTCACTCTCTATCCCCGTCTCCCTCTCGCTCTAACACACACACACATATCCATCTTATTGGGTACGGGACCATAATCCATCTATTTCACACATACACGCTAGTGCATAACAATATGGATTATGTGTATTATATTTGCCATCAGAATTGAGAGAATTAATTTCATGTAAATCGACCAGCCACAACTCCAAGAATACGCGGACGAGGTGGTTCGGGTCGGCGTCGGCGCCGTCCAGCGCGGGCCACGGGCCCGCTTCCAAGTGCACGTGCAATGCACGACTTCACAAATATTATAATCAGATATGAGAAATCACATGCATAGAAAAGACATTCTGATAGCAATCCAAATACCATACTCAATTGAATACCTAACCTGGACAATACTCTTATTTCTATGCGCCAGGAAAAAATGGAATAGCAAAGCTAAGTATGCCTACATACGCTCAGATTATATATAAGAATCTTGGGTGAACAATTGCAACAAAGCACTAAGCAGCGATAAATTTAAATAAAAAATCCATTAACTATGCAGGCAGCAGGCTTGTTACAACATAGAGAGATAGAAAAATGTCACCTCCAGTAATGTAGCGCAAAGGAGTGGAACGAAGCATGAATGAGCGGTTGCCTGTTCTTCTCCATGTACATGGATCAGCAGTAGAGGCCAAGTATATAAGTACTTGACCGAACTCCACTCTTCGTGTACGGAGAGCCATGTCACATTCTCGCCGCTGCAGCATGGGAGGATGGCTGGTTCACGTGACCCTCCAGCTGGGGGATCCATGGTGGCTGACCGTCGAGCTCGAGGCAGAGAAGTTGAGGGCAGTAGTGGCGAGATCCATGCCAGCCAACCGGGCAAAAGAGGAGGTCGTCGGGGAGGGACACATCGGCAAGATCCGGTCACCACGTGACCTGAAGAGCAACAGTGATCTCCACAAGCTGTAGGCCGACGGCGTGCTCCATCCCCTGCGATGGGGTGACCATGGCGGTGGCCACAGCTCCTCATGCTCGCCTCGATCTCGGCGACACACCCTGAGTGTAGGAGGCAGCAACGACCTCGACGAAATCATGGCCTCCATCCCGGAACGCAATCATGTCGCTCTAAATAAATGGATTCAATCATGTGACTCTAATTACTTCGGATTGTTATGTGCACACTAAGCGGGGTGCAGTTAGGAAAGAAAATGTTTTCTAATTAAAGTGATTGAGTGATTTAAGGTAAGGTTAATTAATTTAGATTTGATTTTTAGTGATTGTTAGTAAAGTATGATGCGTCTTTAAAATCTTTTATTTGTTTCTTAAAATCTATTATTTGTTTCCTAAAGAAATT
Source organism: Triticum aestivum (assembly GCF_018294505.1). Taxonomy (NCBI): domain Eukaryota; kingdom Viridiplantae; phylum Streptophyta; class Magnoliopsida; order Poales; family Poaceae; genus Triticum; species Triticum aestivum. The sequence continues at coordinate 560,818,264 of NC_057801.1, forward strand.
TGCAATAATGGAAGGTATTGGTTGATTTGGATAAGTTAGTAAATTTAGATCCGTGATTGCGTGCACGTTTGGAAAGTGCTGATTTGCAAGGAAAGAGCTGAGGGGTAAATAAACCGGTGAATAAGAAACCAACATCGAAAAAAATCTACGACGGTTAACCTACGAAAAAAAACCGGACGAAAGTGGTGGAACGAAAAAAAACCTGGAAGCGAGACTACCAACTGCTCCATTAGGAGTAGAGATGCGATTTATTGGCAATACATCAATTTCGCCGAACATGAGAAGAGGTCTATTGTGCTTCTTGGGGCCTAACAACATATCCTCATCTGTGAACGTCATATTTAGGACTTCGGATTCTTCTACCTCGGTTTGAGATACTTCTACTCTGTAGTCTTCAGGAAACATGAGTGCCGTGACAAGAGCTTTACGCATATCAGATGAAAGACACAAAGCATCATACACAGAAAGCATAGCTGGTATTTTCTTCAAATGTGCGATTACATCATACTTGACTGGCACCCTACATGCAGGGTCCGTCGAATCATTTGAAACTGCATCCTTGCTTTTTGGTTCCTTTATAGGTGGAGGATGAGGGTCTACTAATTGACAACCTGATCTAAGATGAACCTGATCAGCTTCTAATGGCTCTTCGTCCGGGAAGCATAGAGACTCGCCATCATCCTCGAACACACCAATAGTGAGAACATTGAATTCTTCACTTGGTATTCTCATGCGCTTCGTGGTGTGCTGATATATCTTCGGTGCGAAGCGCAGAGGAGGAGCTTCTTCCATCACTAGGGGTAGTACACGGTGTTTTGACCGCCGTGGCCCCCAACCTTGGGCTCCACCATTGCTGAAGGGAATGTAAGCCTCTCCTTGATGCTGATCTTGCGATTTGGCAAGGCCTGGAATTATCGTAGGAGAACATCCGCATTTGGAAATTAGTACTGCATCATAAGTACCCTTCATATTTGAAAACGCAGAACTCACCGCATCATCCTGGAGGGTGGCGACATTTGCTGAAGCCTTTTTCTTTCCCTATGTCATGCTTTTGAGGAGATCCGCATCAATAGTCCCCTCATCGATCATTTTCTGGATGATATTCTTCACAACAAAGCAATCTTTGAGTGTATGGCCCAAAATGTGATGGTAGTGACAGAAATTCGGGTCATTAAATTTTGAAGCTTCTTCTGGCCTTTTGGGCTTGGGAAGTTCTATAAGGCTCAACTCCTTTAAACCAGTGAAAAGATCATCAATTTCTTCTACAGGAAAAGAATACTCCTTGTTTTTTCGTTCACTGAGAGTTGGCCTCCTAGCAACCTGAGCATCTCGCTGTCCTTGGTTCCTTATAGGTGCCCTTCCATGATGAAACTAAGGTTTTACCGCTGTCGTCTCCATGGCTTGTGCAGACTTGGGTTTCATTGGCAACTTTTCACATTGACCACCTTTGTCTGTAGGCTTGTTGAACGTCGTTTTTGTTCGACGAGCGAAAAGCTGCATAAAATTTTCTATATCCATGGATTTTGAAGCTAACTCTTCAAACGTGAGGGGCCTCACCCCTTGTAACTGGACAGCCACTTCCGAGCGGAGATTGTTCATGCACATCCGCACTGCTTCTGGCTCGGTGATGGGCTGTGGGCAGTGAAGACTTAGGTTTCTCCATCTATTTATGAAATCAGCCGCCTTCTCGTTGAACCCTTGTTCAGTTTGGGTCAACTCAGTTATGCCCACCGTCCTCTGCGTGCTATAGAACCGTTCGAGGAGTGAGTTTTGCATTTGTTCCCATGTTTTTACAGAGCTTGGTGGTAGCTTGCTGTACCAGGTGAAGGCAGGCCCAGACAATGTTTGTACAAACTGCCTAAGGAGAAGTGCTCCATTGTTGGCTGTATCTTGGCAAGCAGCAAGGAAGTGTGCTATGTGCTCATAGGGAGATCCACTCCCATTGAACTTACTAAACTGCGACTGCCTATAATTTGTGGGGAAAGGAACTAGGTCCACATCGGGTGGATACGGCTTAACATACCCTGGACGCATTGAGTACTGAGTTTGCATCAACTGGGACTTTACCCCCTCAGCGATCATTCTTTGGATCGCCTCAAGGTTAAGCCCTACTCCATGCTGGCTGCTAGCACTCGCGCCACCATCCGCTTCATTTCCTTTGTTCTGGTCATTGCTCATTTGAATTCGAAGGGCTGCTAGCTCGTCTTCCTTTTGCTGAAGCGCTGCCGTAAGGTTGGCTAATTGCTCCTTAATCGAATGAGTTTCATTCGCGGCTAGGACTTGTTCTGTATGCTCTGCACCATGGTGGAGTTCTATCTCATTTTCAGAAGGACATGGGGTACTGTCCGATAGGGGATTATAAGACCCACCACAGCTGGACCCAAGTTCTTCATAATCTGAACCCTTTTGGCTTCGTGTACTACGACGAGGACCTTCTATGACAGTTTTGCGTGCCTTCTTCCTCTTGAAATGTGTTGATGTGGAGGATGTTTCGCTGGTTTTGTCTGACGCCGCCCTGACACCAACTGGCATTGCTTGGAACACCTCGAAGGATTTATTCTTGGTTTGCTTACGAGAGGGCCATGGAGACAAGCTTGTGGCCACCTCATTTGATGGATTTGATAGCCACTTGTTCACTTTAGCCTGACTGTCCTCATCTGATGAAGCGTGTTCTGCCCCTTGGACTCTGCTTGACCCAGACCTTGCCCATACTGCCCTTTCTCTTTCTTTGTACGCCGCCCTTCTTGAACGGACATGAGCAGCTTGGTTCACATACTCTTGATGTTCATGATGTTGCTGAATGAATTCTTGGTACTCAGGCCGTTGGCCCAGGGCCTCCGCCAGTCGCATGATGGTACCATCCTCATCATTTTGTGATGTGGATGCACCAGGAAGCTATGACCTTATTGCTTGACATATGCATTTAACAACATATGAGTCATCTGGATTTCGAACTTGGATCTTTGGACGAGTGTTTTTCCATCTCCCCTTGACGGACTTGCTCACATGAGAACGGTGTCGGCTCGCCGCCTCTTGATCTACGGCAGCTGGAAGATCAATCCAAGATCCACGGACATTTCTTTGTCGCCGTTGATGTCGCACTGGATCAAATGAACCTTCAAAGGAATCTCGTAGGATGGGTGCGTCTTCGAACAGAGCAACCGATGGTGCAGATGTTGGATTTATGTGGCCGGCTTTGAGGTCACCGGATGTAAGGCACACTCCCTTCCATTCCACAGAACGTTTTTGCATTATTCCCAAGTGTTCCTCACTAGGTTTATGGGCCAGTGAGGGGACAAACTCAGGAGCATCGGCTCGAAGTATATTCCGAGCGTTGGTGGGCCTTCCTGTTGAAGATGACGCTGACGGCAATATGGCCGCAACGCCGCCTCTTTTCTCAGGTAGCTTGGAGTTGAGTGTCTCTACCATCTTCTCTTTCCCCTTGTAAACAAGTGGCGGAAACTCGGATTTCTCAAACACCACTTTCTTTCCCTTGTCCTTGGATTGTTGGCGGTCGGATGGTTCTGCTTCAACTATCTTTCCTTTCATTACTGACACTGGAGCATGAGTAACCCTTCCTGCAGAACTCTGAGAAGCGCTCTTTCTAGCAGCCCTAATTTTCCTCTTTGCAGACTTTGACAAAACAGGTGTGAACCCCTCCATTGGTGGAGAAGTGACTTCTTCTTGATCTGGTACAAATGGAGATGCAGCAGTAGTCTTCCAACTTTCACTTAGTGAGGTCACGATAGGACCAATTGGCACATTAAGCCAAAGGTCACCGAAGTGAAGGGTCACAAACTGCTGCACTTGGCCCTCCATACCTTCAAAATAAAGAAAACCATATATTAGTTTTCTTTTTTTTATATGGGGGCATAATGTTTTATGCTTTATGTACTATGAGAATTCATATGTTGCAATCCTATGTTGGAATTCAAAGATGAGGGGAGAAATAGGTCCCACCGGGTGTGCCAGAATCTGATGAAGGGAAAATGGCGGGCGTGAAAATACGCATCCACGTCATTGATACAGAGTGAATAATTTAAATGCATAAATAAAATGGAGATCAAACATTGCAGGTACATTATTTCCAGAACTCTTACATTTACATAAAAATTCTGTTAATTACATCTCCGAAGAGAAAACCCCTGATTAAGAATTCCAACTATCCTATTACATAGAATTGCAACACATGACTACTACAAAATGATAAAGAAAATCGCTCCTCCTCGTTGTCGTTGACGCCGGTGTGCTCGGGGAGCATCCTCGATCTTCTTCAAGTTAACATGTGTTTTGTTCATTTATATTTTTTACTCTTATACCATTATGATCGATACGTAGAGTATGAGTGCAGTGCATGCTTTTTGCAGATACCTAATTTGTGTTGTCGACTTAACCAACATATGCTAGTATGACCATGCGGCTATCTTAATCAATTTTTAGGTCATTTCGTTTTAACGAGTGATGAGTCGACTAGAAGAGTATACACTTAATACATGCATGTTACTTCTTTTGTTGATGCACATATGAACATGCATGAGATGATGGTATATGATTTAATCCATGTTAGCCTTTGCGCATGCATGGTAATTTAAGAAAAAAAGGGGTTTCTAATATTAGAACCCTCCCATATGTTATCTTGTTGGATTTTGTTTGGTGTGTTTTGATGATGGCATCTGGTAAGCAAATTAGTCTCTTTGGTTGGGACTAAAGCGAGCTAGATGCAATATCTTTTATTTTATTATGGGTTACATGCATATACCCTAACTATTGGTGGATAGTATATGCGTATTGCATAGAGTCTATACGCTCTAGATTTCATATTTTTAGATATGTAGGATTATGTTTTTTTTTACTTAACCTACATGCATTCATTTTCTTTTATGGGCATATTTTATTTTAGTGCAAAATGAGACAACTAACATTTTTATTATCTCATGTTTACACGTTAGATTTCACTTAGCATATTCTATATGCATTAGAGCATGCTCATTTCATAATCTGTATGACAGATGTATGTGATGTTTATACCTCCCTGTTTATATTACTACTGACATGGCATAGCATGTATGTCCGCAGTGTAACGAACAAGAGGCCTCAAATATGATTTGGCAAGCACCCGATTTATGCATTTTCATGCACTAGGTATGGAGGTACACGCACAATTTACATGACCTTGTTTTGTGCGACTCAAACGAATGAAGAGTGCATTTTTTGTAAGCACGTACTTATTCTATGATCTTATGTAGCTGGTTATATGGGGTTTGTGTATGTTCCATATTTGTTTTCCCCTGAACTTTACCTTTGCGTCGCTCTCATTTATGATGGAAGGGAAAATATTTCCTCCTTAGTTTGGGTCGCCATGATCAACCAAGGAGTGGAATTTATCCTCTTTGACATAATCGCACTTTGGCTCGTATCATGATGATCAGCCAAAGGCAAAGATGACAAGATGGAATTATATGTTGTATGCTCCTTGATTTGTATCATGATGATCCGCCAAGGAGTATTTTCTTTTCTGCTCTTAAACATATTCGCGCTTTGACTTGTATCATGATAATTAGCTAAGGCGAAATGTCAAGATGGGGCTATATGGAGAATGCTCCTTGGTTTGTATCACAATGATCAACCAAGGACAAATTTTCTTCTCTTAAATATAAGTGATCTTTGACTCGTATCACGATGATCAGCCAAGGAGTATTTTGTTGCTTTTAAACATATTCACACCTTGACTTGTATCATGATGATCAGCCAAGGCAAAATGTCAAGGTAAAAATATGTGAAATATGCTCCTTGGTTCGTATCGCAATGATCAACCAAGGGTAATTTTCCTCTCTTGAACATAATTGCTCTTTGGCTCGTATCACGATGATGAGCCAAGGCAAAATGTCAAGATGAGGCTATATGGCGAATGCTCCTTGGTTTGTATCACAATGATCAACCAAGGGGAAAATTTCCTCTCCTAAACATAACTGCTCTTTGGCTCGTATCACGATGATCAGCCAAGGCAGAATGTCAAGATGAGGACACATGAGGTATACTTTTCGGTTTGTATCACAATGATCAACCAAGAAGAAAGATGGATATGATGAGAGACATGCGGAGGAGCAAAAAGATTAGAGGAGGATCATAATTCCCACCTTGTCTACCTTCCTCAGGTTCCTCCTGAACGGCGGTCTTGCAGCAGCAGCAGCAGTGTATATGTAGATGAGAGCAGCAGCGGCAGCACAACAGCAGCAGTGGTGAAAAGAGCGCAGCAGCGTGCGTCCGGAGAATCAAAAATTGGACCCTCAAGAGAAGCCAGTATGATGGTATTTATAGGAGGGAGCAGCACATGGATCCACTTGGGCATGCACCCACGTTCTGGAGGTCATGGGATCGTGGGAGTGGGCTGCGTTTTCTTTCCTTTTGTTTATTTCTTTAATCCTAGTTGACTCAACCATGGAAACGTGGGAGTCCTTGCATGCTTCTTCTTTTTATTTCCTTTCTTTAATTAATTGCTCTTTGACCAAGCTTTGAACCGGCCACTGGCCTAATTAGCCCATGTAGTTTTTTATCAACGTGTGGGCTTGGACGCTAGCCCATCAGTTTAGCTGATCCATGCAACCTTGTAAATTAGTCTCACCCATTATGCATGTATCTATGTAGACATTTGTATAAATGAGCTGATCATGACTAATTGAAATTGTTTTCTTCACTCCAATTTCTTTGTCGTGCCATAAAAAAAAGAGATATGCAAATATTCTTTTATGGACAATTATATGATGGCCAGGCGTTTTCTTCTTATTTCCTTAAACATATATATCAACGCACGTTTTATTTTATCTATCGCGTTGATATTTCACATGATCGATGGAATAGGCCTCGCATTTGCCTTACGGTCGATATTTCGGAAACATTATAATTTTATGTAGGTATTTAACAACCGCATTTGGTGACGGCGTGCATGGATGAAGCTTATGTGTGATTTTAAATGGGACAACTATTTCATGAAGATTTTTATTCACTTTGCAAAATTTCCAGATATCAAATATATTCTGACTTTATCATTTCCTTTTTTTGCAGGTGAGACTTTATCATATTTTGATAACAGATATCACTTTGTATTTTATTTTGGCGAAATCCCGTGTCAATAGGGTTTGGCAGGAGTACTACCTTGTGGATGTCGCCCATGAAGTTTGATAGGAACAAGAGCGCTTTCATCAGGTTATTTGCAGTATTCCATGCAGAAAAACATGGCATCTTCAGTACTGATTCAGTCAACCGGAAGAGATGTGTTGAAGTTCATATGATGTACCTGAACATTACGTTGGCCGGAAGATTCAGAAGATGGTGATGGCAATGATGATCCCTAGGTGAGGAGCTGGGAGGTGTAGTTGTCGATGGTGCCGGCGACGCAGCGGCCCTTGACGCCCTCCTCGTCCTTGCAGTCCCCTGAGACAACACACAGACCATTATCCTACAGTTAATTTTAGTCCACCGAAACAGAGTGTTGGTTAATTGCTACGTATTGTCATGGTAGTAGCTGCAGACGTTGTCGGGGACGTCGATGAAGTGGAGGGTGCCGACCAGTGGTGGTGGAGTTCTTCTCTAGCGGAGGCGGGGATCGAACGAGCCCCGCCTCCGGGAGCCACCTCATGTGACCTGCTTATTGGCTGAGTAGCTTCGAGTCGCAGGCCACGATCTTCACCTTGCCGACCTACTCGGTGGTCTCCTCATTCTTGAACTGCGCGTCCGTTAGGATGAATGTCCACATGTTGTCGCAGAACCTATAGGTGTGCAGATGGCCCTGCATATACACATAGAAAAAGGGAACATGAATGAGTATTGTTCTGACGATGATTATCACTCTAAGCTAGTAGATGCAGTGAGAATCATGGCAATGAGAAGAAAAAAGCCTGAACTAGAGCTAAATTTGTAGCGACAACGTTAACCTGATGAATTGAATTAAATTACCAGCACATGGCTTGAACTACAGCTGAAATAGAGAATAGGATGTGCGGATGGATTGTACCCAGACACTGACAGATATGAGGAATGCAGATGCAGTGAGACCATGTCAATAAGAAGCATCCACAAGTCTGAACCACAACTGAATTTGTGGTGACAGTGTTAAAAAGTTGGAAATATCTCCTCTTGAATCATTCCATGTGTTGACTAAAAGAGATCCATTAAACAAAAAAGAGGTTTCCTAGAACTGCAAAGAGCATCTGGGTTTTCTGAACCAATGCACAATTTTTTGCATTTTCAACAAAGAAGTTTTTGTAGGAGCGGTTTCAGCAAATTGACAGGAGATTGATCGATGCCAGGTTCCATCCCTAAAGTTGCAACCAAGAATCCAGGCCCACGCCAGATTATATACGCACTATCAACCCTCTAGAAGAACTCCACACAAACAGCAACAGGAAGCCAGGAACCAGTCCTGCTTGTGCCCTCTGTTCACTACTAACATCATCGCCACGACAGTAGGATCGATCGCTAGTTCACTACTAAAATCCTCTGGGCTATGAACTTCAACCGGGATAGTTGATCTCTTGGCTAACAGCTAACAACAAAGAAGTGTCCATACAGCCAATTTACTGCCCTATATCATACAACCCTAAGCAGCCTGATTCCATAGAGAAACGTTTTAGCGATGCCGGTCATTGCATGACTGCGAGCAAACAGGGCACAGAAATGAAGTAAAAAATGGGAGCCGACGAGGGAGGCGGGTCAGTAACCTTCTCCGCATGGCGACTTCCTGTAGGGCATCTTGGTGGGCATCCTGACGGGAACCTTGACCCAGAGCAGCTTGTCCTTTGCGCCCCTCACCAAATTGGAGCACACTATGGCCGGCACACACGGAACACGCACGCGTTAGTCAGATCACGAGATCAACGAGACAAGAAGAGGAGGAAGAAGACGGGGATCCACCCATCATCATCACCGGAAGAAAGGAAGGAAGCAAGGAGGAAGTAGCCTACCCTTATCGAGGTTCTTGACGCTCTTGGAGCAGAGGGCGATGCGGATGCGGTGCTGCGCCACCTGCGGGCCCTCGAAGCCAGCCTGGCCGGACTTCATCGGCGGCGAGCCCTTGGAGGGGAGGGGATCTCTAGCCAGGGAGGGGAGGGGAGGTGGCGCCGGCGGCGGAGTGGATGCGGTTGCTAGCGGCTGGTTCATGGGGATCCAGATCGTGGGGAGAGGAGGGTTGGTTGGTTAGTTGGGACGACACCATTCGTGGGGGATGGAGGCGACGCGTCGGTAATGAGGTGAGGGTGCGTGGTGGGATGGTTGGTAGGGTTGGGTGGTGAGGGAACGGGAGGGGTGAGAGGAGGAGGGCGTTGGGGAGGCCATGAACGACGATGAGCTCCGCCAGAGGGAGGTGGTGGCGGCGGCGATGGATCTAAAAGGGAGGAGGCGAGCTCTCTCCATCAGGGAGACGAGGGATCAGGAAGGGGATTCGATGGATGGATGTGGAAACTGGAAAGAAAGGAGGCAGTGGGTGGATGCAAAATGACCATCTAGGGTTTCGTGGTTGGTGTGGAAGGGTTGAGGACGGCCATTGGATCCACGAGCATCCAACGGTGTTTGATGCACGATCCGCGTGATACATCCACGGACCAATCAGAATGTAGTACGATGTTATGACCATCTAAATTGGTCGTAGTTGACTAAAAATAATTTTTCTAGTGCCCGAAAAAAGGTTTTTTATGAAGGACCTACCATATATTTGTTGCAAAATTGTACCAAATCAATTTTCTAAAATACTAGGACATATTTAATGCACAGTTGACCAAATGGTTGGGTGTAAAAAGTTTTGAGCCACCTCTCGTGAAAAATACAATTTTCCGTCGATTTAGTTGGAAGCGGGTCAAATTTGAACTGTAGCTACCTCGTAGTTTGCTCTTTATTTTTTCCAAAAATCATTTCCAGGTACATAAGTATCTATTTAATCAGAGAAACACCAAAAAAATTCCAAGATTCAACCACTAGCTAGGAACGGTTATTCCCGCCGTTTTGACCGCATTTTCAAACGGGCATAAAAAATTCAGAAAAAATCAAAAAATTGGAAAACCTTTGCATTGTGTCATTATATGTTGCCAAGTTACCAGCAAATATTATAAACTTGTAATACGGGAATTATTTTAAAAAGTGTTCTCAGAAACGAGCTATCAAGTGTGAAGATGCATGACTTTCAAGCCAAATGATCAATCTCATGGCCACATTCATGGCATAGTTTGTTCAAATGACCTCATATTGTGCACAAGGGTGCATGCTGGAATTCCAAACAAAGTTACCTAAGGGAGTTTTCATTTTATTTGCACGGAAAATTCATTTTCCAGTTTTCGAGTGCCCGAAATGAGGATTTTTTTTGTGAAGGACCTACTATATATTTGTTGCAAAATTGTACCAAATCAATTTTCTGAAATACTAGGACATATTTAATGCACAATTGACCAAATGGTTGGGTGTAAAAATTTTTGATGCACCTCTCGTGAAAAAGACAAATTTCCGCCGATTCAGTTGGAAGCGGGTCAAATTTGAAATGTAGCTACCTCGTAGTTTGCTCTTTATGTTTTCCAAAAATCATTTCTAGGTACATAAGTATCTATTTAATCAGAGAAACATCAAAAAAATTCCAAGATTCAACAACTAGCTAGAACAGTCATTCCCGCCGTTTTGACCGCATGTTGAAACAGGCATAAAAAATTCAAAAAAAAACAAAAAAATGGAAATTTTCTTTGTTTCATAATATGTGGCCAAGTTACCAGAAAAAATTATAAACTTGTAATACGACGATTATTTAAGTGTTCTCAGAAATGAGCTATCATGCGTGAAGATTCATGGCTTTCAAGCCAAATGATCAATCTTATGGCCACATTCATGGCATAGTTTGTTCAAATGATCTCATATTGTGCACAAGGGTGCATCTTGGAATTCCAAACAATGCTGCCTAAGGGAGTTTTCATTTTCTTTGCACGGAAAATTCAGTTTCCATTTTTCGAGTGCCCGGAATGAGGTTTTTTTGTGAAGGACCTACCATATATTTGTTGCAAAATTGTACCAAATCATTTTTCTAAAATACTAGTACATATTTAATGCACAATTTACCAAATGGTTGGGTGTAAAAAGTTTTGATCAACCTCTCGTGAAAAAGACAAATTTCCGCCGATTCAGTTGGAAGCGGGTCAAATTTGAACAGTAGCTATCTCGTAGTTGGCTCTTTATTTTTTCCAAAAATCATTTATTGGTACATAAGTATCTATTTAATCAGAGAAACACCAAAAAAAGTTCCAAGATTCAACAAATAGCTAGGAACGGTTATTCCCGCAGTTTTGACCGCATTTTGAAACGGGTATAAAAAATTCAAAAAAAATCAAAAAATTAGAAAACCTTCACATTGTGTCATTATATGTTGCCAAGTTACCAGAAAAAATTATAAACTTGTATACGGTAATTATTTTTAAAAAGTGTTCTCGGAAACGAGCTATCAAGCGTGAAGATGCATGGCTTTCAAGCCAAATGATCAATCCCATGGCCACATTCATGGCATAGTTTCTTCAAATGATCGCATGTTGTGCATAAGGGTACATCTTGTAATCCAAACAATGTTGCCTAAGGGAGTTTTCATTTTATTTGCACGGAAAATTCATTTTCCATTTTTCGGGTACCCGAAATGAGGGTTTTTTTGTGAAGGACGTACCATATATTTGTTGCAAAATTGTACCAAATAATTTTTCTAAAATAGTAGGACATATTTAATGCACAATTGACCAAATGGTTGGGTGTAAAAAGTTTTGATCCACCTCTCATAAAAAAGACAAATTTTCGTCGATTCAGTTGGAAGCGGGTCAAATTTGAACTGTAGATACCGCGTAGTTTGGTCTTTATTTTTTCCAAAAAATCATTTCTAGGTACATAAGTATCTATTTAATCAGAGAAACACCAAAAAAAATCCAAGATACAACCACTAGCTAGGAACGGTCATTCCCACCGTTTTGACCGCATTTTGAAACGAGCATAAAAAAATAAAAAAATAAAATAAGTGGAAAACCTCCGCATTGTGTCATTATATGTGACCAAGTTTCCAGAAAAAATAATAAACTTGTAATAAGGTAATTATTTTTAAAAAGTGTTCTCAGAAATGAGCTATCATGTGTGAAGATTCATGGCTTTCAAGCCAAATGATCAATCTTATGGCCACATTCATGGCATAGTTTGTTCAAATGACCTCATATCGTGCACAAGGGTGCATCTTGGAATGACAGACAATGTTGCCAAGGAAGTTTTCATTTTCTTTGGACGAAAAATTCATTTTCCATTTTTTCGAGTGCCCAAAATGAGTGTTTTTGTGAAGGACCTACCATATATTTGTTGGAAATTTGGACCTAATCAATTTTATAAAATACTAGGCCATATATAATGCACAATTGACAAAATGGTTGGGTGTCAAAAGTTTTGATCCACCTCTGGTGAAAAAGACAAATTCTCATCGATTCAGTAGGAAGCAAGTCAAATTTAAACTGCAGTTGCCTCATAGTTTGCTCTTTATTTTTTTCATAAATCATTTCTAGTTACATAAGTACCTATTTAATCAAAAATACATGGTTTGGTGGCGATACATCGAAGTTTCGACGGTGGCCGAGGGCCCCAACTGTAGAATCGTAAGCTCACATGCCCGTCGCGTGTCCACCATGTCATCGTGGTGTTGCCATGCGTTCTGGGTGGACTAGGAATGTCTAGTGGGTTGGGAACTCCCCAGGTAGGTGCTAGAAAGAAAATTATAACATAAGGTTCTCATGAGGAGACCGAACTATGCTCAAACGTGAATTAGCATTCAAGTGTTTGATTAGCGGTACGGGAAATGCACATGGCCAATGGGCGTGAGTTTTGGCCGAGGATGATCATATACTAAGAAGAATGTCTTCACAAATTTTTAGGGAAATCAAGAATATATAAATAACACTTCCTTCACAAAGTGCTGCTCTGAATAGAATAGGAAAATCAATATTGTTGAATTATTTTTGAACTAGGCAAGGAAGGTTTTTGACATATTTGATGAAGATATGATCCAATTAATTTATGAGAATTTTTGGAATAACAGAAATATAGGTTGCTTCACAACCTAGGGGAAAAATTGACACATGGACATGACACATAGGCAAAACTGATGAGATGACACCTAGTCACCACAACCCACCACAATTTACAAGGCTATGACCATCTATATTGGTCGTGAACAACTAGAAATAAGGCAGCGGACCAGCGTTGTTTGCTTTATGGCCATTTCATGTAAGGAAATTACGACCTTTCTAACCAAAATGGTCGCAATGGTTTAGGGTTTGGAGCCCCCGAACAACTTTTGACCAATTGGTCTCAAATGGTCATAGATCTATCACCAATTCTTCCAGTGTCACTGACAGAAGGTCACTAGTTGACATATTTCTTGTAGTGAATGTGAGGAGTAGGGATTGCCATGCAACGGATGCACTAAGAGCTATAAGTGTATGAAAGCTCAAACTGAAACTAAGTGGGTGTGCATCCAACTTGCTTGCTCATGAAGACCTAGGGCATTTGAGGAAGCCCATCATCGGAATATACAAGCCAAGTTCTATAATGAAAATTCCCACTAGTATATGAAAGTGATAACTCAAGAGACTCTCTATATGAAGAACATGGTGCTACTCTGAAGCACAAGTGTGGTAAAAGGATAGTAACATTGCCCCTTCTCTCTTTTTCTCTCATTTTTTGTTCTTTTTTATTATTATTATTCTTTATTTTTTTGGTGGGCTTCTTTGGCCTCTTTTTTTATTTGGGCTTCTTTGGCCTCTTTTATTTTTCATAAAGTCCGGAGTCTCATCCCGACTTGTGGGAGAATCATAGTCTCCATCATCCTTTCCTCACTTGGGCAATGCTCTAATAATGATGATCATCACACTTTTATTTACTTACAACTCAATATTACAACTCGATACTAGAACAAAGATATGACTCTATATGAATGCCTCCGGTGGTGTAATGGGATGTGCAATGATCTAGCGCAGCAATGACATCAAAAAATGGACAAGCCATGAAAACATCATGCTAGCTATCTTACAGTCATGCAAAGCAATATGAGAATGAATGCTCAAGTCATGTATATGATGATGATGAAAGTTGCATGGCAATATATCTCGGAATGGCTATGGAAATGCCATGATACGTAGGTATGGTGGCTATTTTGAGGAAGGTATATGGTGGGTGTATGGTATCGGCGAAAGTTGCGCGGCACAAGAGAGGCTAGCAATGGTGGAAGGGTGAGAGTGCGTATAATCCATGGACTCAACATTAGTCATAAAGAACTCATATACTTATTGCAAAAATCTACAAGCCATTGAAAACAAAGTACTACACGCATGCTCCTAGGGGGATAGATTGGTAGGAAAAGACCATTGCTGATCCCCGACCGCCACTCATAAGGAAGACAATCAATAAATAAAATTGTGCTCCAACTTGATCACAAAGCGGTTCACAATACGTGCATGCTTCGGGAATCACAAACCTCAACACAAATATTTCTACTAATCCACAATCGCCCACTAGCATGACTCTAGTATCACCACCTTTATATCGCAAAACTATTGCAAGGAATCAAACATATCATATTCAGCGATCTACAAGTTTATGTAGGATTTTATGAGTAACCATGTGAATGACCAATTCCTGTCATCTCTCTAAATTGATATAAGTGAAGCAAGTGAGTTTGATTCTTTCTACAAAAGATATGCCCATGCTCTAACAAATATAAGTGAAGCAAAAGAGCATTCTACAAATGGCAGTTTTCTATGTGAGGAGAAACAGGCAATCCAAACTTCAAATGATATAAGTGAAGCACATGAAGCATTCTATAAAGCCACACTCAAACGATTTAAGTGAAGTGCAATGAGCATTCTATAAATCAAACAAGGACTATCTCATACCAGCATGGTGCATAAAAGAAAAGTGAAAACTAAATGCAAAAGACGCTCCAAGACTTGCACATATCGCATGAACGAAACGAATCCGAAAACATACCGATACTTGTTGAAGAAAGAGGGGATGCCTTCCGGGGCATCCCCAAGCTTAGACGCTTGAGTCTCCTTGAATATTTACTTGGGGTGCCTTGGGAATCCCCAAGCTTGAGCTCTTGCCTCTCTTCCTTTTCCTCATATCGAGACCTCATCGATCAAACACTTCACCCCACACAAAACTTCAACAGAAAACTCGGTAAGATCCGTTAGTATAATAAAGCAAATCACTACTCTAAGTACTGTAGAAAACCAATTCGTATTTTGTTTTTGCATTGTGTCTACTGTAATATAGCTTTTTCATGTCTTAATCCACTGATAGAAATTGATAGATTCATCGAAACAAGCAAACTACACATCAAAAACAGAATCTGTGAATGTTCAAAAACAAGAATCTGTTAAAAACAGAACAGTCTGTAGAAATCTGGACATTCACCATACTTCTGTTACTCCAAAAATTCTACCAAAATTAGGAAAAATACAAAATTTGTACATCAAGACAGTGCAAAAATAATCAGAACTGTTTGACGTTCCAGTTAAAAATGTAAATTCACGCACTATAGCCAAAGTTTCTGTCCTGCACCGTACAAACCAACAAGCATTGTAAACATCGTAAAGGCAAACCTCAACACATTATTTTTATAATAAATTGGAATTGTACAACGGGATAATTAATTTTCATGAAAACTTTCTGTAATCAAGATTCACAAAGTTTCCGTGAGCATAAACAAAGTTCAAGGAGCTCTCCCAATTCAACAATGCTTATCTCTCTCACTTTCACTTTCCTTTTTGAAAAGTTTTGGGTTCCCCTCTTTATTTTTTGTTTTTAAACTATATAAAAGCACTCAACAGAAATAAATGACTCTCTAAAACTTCCGAGTTGTCTCCTTGGCAGCGCTTTCTTTAAAGCCATTAAGCTAGGCATTTAGTGCTCAAGTAATGAATCCACCCGGACCTCAAGGTATATCAAAGCCAATTTTAATTAACAATGATTTGTAATTTAGTAGTGAGCACAAAGTAACATACATCATGCAACAACGTAGTCTAACTCTCTTCCTATGCATCGGCATGTCATAAAAGAACGATTCATGCACACCAAGTAAAGGCCAATGCATAGTATAAGCAGTTTCTTGCAATTTTATCATATTGGAAACATAGAGAGGTGGAGATATAGTTCCTCTCTCATAATAATTGCAAGTAGAAGCAGCAAGCACATGCATATTACATTCATCAAAATTATCATGTGCAACGGTAAAAGGCAACCCATCAATATAATCCTTAATAAGCACAAACTTCTTCGATATAGTGTAGTTTGGAGAATTCAAACAGATAATAGGACTATCATGTGTGGGTGCAATAGCAACAATTTCATGTTTAACATAAGGAACTATAGCAAGTTCATCTCCATAAGCATCATTCATATTGGCATCTTGGCCACAAGCATAGCAAGCATCATCAAAAAGGGATATTTCAAATGAATTAAAGGGATCATAGCAATCATCATAGCAATCATCCTTCGGTAAGCACGAAGGGGAATTAAACAATGTATGAGTTGGAGGGTTACTCTCATTAGAAGGTGAGCACGGGTAGCTAATCCGCTCTTCCTCCTTTTGTTCTTCGCTCTCCTCATCATCCTTTTCATCCAATGAGTTCACAATTTCATCAATTTCTTCTTCCATAGACTCCTGCAAAATATTAGTCTCTTCTTGGACAGCAGAGAATTCCTTAATATATGGTTTAACATAGGCATTAGAAGCATAATTATCATAACAATATTCAAGTATGGCAAAATTTTCAGATTTATAAAGAGTGGCATCATACTTTTCAATCAAAGAAGCAATTTCATAAGCACCCTTAAAAGCAACAAATTCTTCAATTTGTTGAACATCATAGTAATTATAAACACCCTTATCAACAAACTCACATTGGTAGGGAAGGTGTCTCTTAGGGTTTTTAGAACAACAAGTAATATCATATATTTCACATAAATTCCAAGCATAGCATTGCAAATGATGAATTTGATCCAGTAAAAGTTCCCCTTTTTTAGATATACGGTGTCGCACATAACAAGCATGCTCATCTAAAGATTTGCCCTCAACTAAGCTAGTTGGGGTTTCAGCACGAGCACAAAGGGATCGAAGATGATCCAAGTAAAAAGCTTCAGGAGTGTGATAGATTTTGAGTGGTTCTTCAACCATTGGTTCAGTAGGTACAACTATTTTTTTTGGTATTTTGCGTTTCCTACCCATAACTAAAGGTAGAAAACAACTAAGAACAACAAATAAAAATTACTTAGTGATAAAGCAAATAAGCACACACAAGAATATTCACCCCACGCTATGACTCCTCGGCAACGGCGCTAGAAAAAGGTCTTGATAACCCACAAGTGTAGGGGATAACTGTAGCCTCTTTCGATAAGTAAGAATGTCGATCCCAATGAGGAGCTAAAGGTAGAACAAATATTCTCTCAAGTCCTATCTGCCACTGATTCGACTCTACGCACACTTAGTGTTCGCTTTACCTAGAACAAGTATGAAACTAGAAGTACTTTGTAGGTGTTGTTGGATAAGTTTGCAAGATAATAAAGAGCAAGTAAATATAAACTAGGGGCTGTTTAGATAAAGAAGCAATAAAGTAAATATAGCGAGTGTGGAAAAGTGGTGGTAGGAGTTGTGAAATTGTCCCTAAGCAATTGACTACGTTACTAGACCGGTAATCACTATTGCAATTCTATTTGAGGGAGAGGCATAAGCTAACATACTTTCTCTTCTTGGATCATATGCACTTATGATTGGAACTCTAGCAAGCATCCGCAACTACTAAAGATCATTAAGGTAAAACCCAACCATAGCATTAAAGTATTAAGTCCCCTTTATCCCATACGCAAACAACCTACTTACTCGGATATGTGCTTCTGTCACTCACGCCACCCACCATAAGAAAATCATGAACATATTGCAAACCCTACAGTGGGGATCCCTCACGCTTACGCGACATAGAGAGCACTACAGGACAACACCAATAATAAAACATGCAACTCAAACCAATCATAGCAATTCATGAATCACCGGTAGGACAACGAAAATCTACTCAGACATCATAGGATGGCAACACATCATTGGATAAAAATATGAAGCATAAAGCACCATGTTCAAGTAGAGGGTACAGCAGGTTGCGGGATAGTGGACCGCTGAATATAAAAGGGGGAAGGTGATGGAGATGTTGGTGAAGATGGCGGAGGTATTGGTGAAGATCGCGGTGATGATGATGGCCCCCGGTGGCGTTCCAGCGCCACTTCTTCCTTGACCTTCTCCCTAGATGGGAGAAGGGTTTCCCCTCTGGTCCTTGGCTCCCATGGCGTGGGAGGGGCGAGAGCCCCTCCAATATTGGATCTATCTCTCTGTCTCTCTCTGTTTCTGTGTTCCCAGATTCTGCCCTGGCACCGTTTCTTTTATATCCGGAGATCCGTAACTCCGATTGGATTGAAACCTTCGCCCAGATATTTTTCCAACAATTAGCTTTCTTGAGGCAAAAGAAGAGCATCAAACGCCTTACAGGGTGCCCACGAGGGTCCAGGGCACGCCTGCCTCCCTGGGGCGCGGCCCCCCTATCTCGTTGGCCCCTCGGGCACCGTCTCGCGTTGTTTCTTCCTCCCAAAAATCACAAATATTCCAAAATAATTCTCCGTCCATTTTTATCCCGTTTGGACTCCATTTGATATTGGGTTTCCACGAAACATAAAACATGCAACAAACAGGAACTGGGACTGGGCACTGGATCATTATGTTAGTCCCAAAAATAGTATAACAAGTTTCCAAAAGTATATGAAAGTTGAATAATATTGGCATGGAACAATCAAAAATTATAGATACGATGGAGACGTATCAGGAGACTTAATCATAGGAGACATGTCGAACAACAAAGAAACTGGGCCTTCTGACCAAGATGCAGATGAGATGGATTATGAGGGTTAACAAGAGTACCTCAACTTTTTGTCTGCTAAGCACAGTCAAGGTTTGCAGGTCGGCCTTGATGATGTTACTAACACCGACATCAACACCAACGGCGCCGGCATCGATGGCGGCGCCGATACCGGCGGGGAAGGTACCGGCGGGGAATATATCGGCGCCGATGCCACTACCGGTGAGAAGAAGAAGCAGAAGAAGCAGAGGATATGAAAACCTAACAAACTCGGCATCCGACGACTGGTGATCACAAAAATGGCACCTGGCAAGTTTGAGCCATTAGAGCCGGAAGAACCTCACAAGTGCTATGGGAACCAAGTAGGATGCATCCTACGGTAATGCGCGAGCATCAACGACGATGTCTTAAGGAGTAAAGAACATTTGAGGCAGTTGCTCCTGACGAAGTTGCACAAGAGATTCAAGTTCCCCGACCGGGATGATAGCATAGAGCAACCGTGGGATGATCCAAAGATGAAAAAGATTAACAATCATGCATGGGCATGTTCAGAATGATTTGGCCTCTTGGAAAGGGAGGGTGAAACGAGCTATTGAGACTGAGGAACCCCTGTCCAAGATTCTAGAGGAAAATCTGACACTTACAGAAGAGGAGTTCGAAAAGTTCAAGAACACTTGCGCTACCGAGGTAGCCAAGGTTAAGGCTGCGAAATTCAAGAGCCTTCAGCAAAGGAACACGGGGAAGCATCGCCTCGGAAGCCATGGCTACCTTGGCAAAAGGCCCATATGGGATAAGGAGGACGCGGAACATGAAGCCGCGGGTCTCCCAGACCCCTCCGCGAAGTTCACCAACCCCTTGGAGCGTGACTTCATCAGGGCCTGCTACAAGTGGGACAAGAAAAAAAAGGTTTTTACACGGACGAGATCACAAGGAGATTGATTAGATTACTGGTAATTATTCTTTTACCACCTTACATTTAGCTCCTGATCAAGTCGACTACACATTCGTAAACGGTTCACGTTCCTTCTACAGGAGAAGCAACACCAGCTTGCAGTCGAAAGCCCTACTTTGCCGATGAGGCCCAAGTGGGACACCTCTCTCAACCGGGCCTTGAACAAACTTAAGGGACTCCGTTTGGGCCAGCGGCCGCAATATGGATGTGTGCACGGCACCGGAGACGGCGCCACAGGGAAGGTGTTTTACAACGAGGGCCCGGAGGCCAAGAAGCAGAAAAAGAAGTTTAGTCAGGCGGACATCGACAAGAAGGTGAAGCTTGAGGTCAAGAAAAAAGCAGCTGAGGATGCGCAAAAAGCAGACGAGTGAAACATGATTTGCTACAACAGGCAATAGATGATTTCGCTACTAACTTGGTCCCGGCTATCATCAACTAGACGAATGAAAATCCAGACAAGAAGGTACATGATTTCCCCATGCCCGGTTTCGTCAGGAGCAACTCGATGAACAACACCACCGCACCATCACCTTCTCACGCAACCGGGCCTGCTCTCGCACCTGCACCCGCTCATAGCAGCCCGTCCTCAGTCTCTCACACGCTAGGCGGGCCTTCGTCTTTGTCTAAGCTCGACGCCCTCACGGTAATTACATGTCGCACCAACATATATATCTAGAATATTCCATTTTCGTTGCCTTTCAGATGTTTTACGCCGTAGACATCTGTTTGCAGGCTGATGAAACCCCGTGCACCATACTCTACTTCATCAAAGGCCAGAAGGTGGACGTGGGAAAGGGGGTGATAATGAAGCCATTGCAAATCACGTTCCACAACCAACCGATGCCCGCTGGGCACTTCAGGGTTAACTTGTCGAGTGTGAGATCGGGGCATGATGATTTGCCTCCTCCATTACAGCTAGGGGGAGAGGACGATGAGACCCCACTGTGAATTGGAAGCTATAAGGGTTGGGTGCTGCTATGGTCGAAGAATCCTCTTCGTCTGGAGCCGGCCGAGAGCACACCAATAACCACACATCAACAAGCATGTATGGAGACCACCACCCCGCCTACGCAATTACCAACTCTTGTAGTGCCGGGTGAGAGCGGCGGATGACGTGATGAAGGGGGTCCAATAGTGGCTGATGTAATCGGCCCCGCAGAACAAAGAATGGATGATGAGGTGGAGGAGACGGAGGACCCAATGGGTTTCCTCAATACAGGCGCCTATGACTGTGACTTAGATATGATGAGTCAGCCATATGACGAATCGGGATATCAGCATGCTGATGAGGATATGGATGATCTGCCCGGGCAGGAATGTCCTAGCAGGGATTGCAAGAAGTCTCTCTTCATGAAATCCTCATAGGACACGCCTGAAGATGCCGCCTCAACACAAGGTCAACTAGCTGGGGGTCGTACAGTGCTTAGCCCGACAACTGGGGTAGGGGTTAAGGAAGGGTCTGGAAGGTGTGCCCAAGAAAAAGGAGAGGAAGAGACCGGGGAAGATAGGCTCAGCTACCTGCAAATAAGCTAGAGCACATAGCAACCAGACGGTGGATTCTGAAGAGATACCCGTTAAAGGTGCGGCCATGTTCCATGTCACGGGCGAGCTGATGCTACCGCTGAAACCACTGGAGGCACTATCAGGGGATCTCATGAGACTGCACGACCATGTGCTGTCGACTGAGAAAAGCCTACTACCCTTAAAGGATCCAAGATATCTGACATACGCGGCTCATGTGCCTAAGGGGAAGTGCTACATCGACACATGGCTCGCGGAGGTGTTCTTCCTGTGGTTTGACCATATCTTCGATATGTTTGGCTCGATTTTACAATCGTCCGCCTTTTTGCGCTACATACGAGCTCCGTCATGAAGAGAGAAGAAGTCTCGCAAATCTGTGTGGTGGATCCGTACTACATGCACGAGTCCTTCTTGAGTCTCGGCAACTTTGAGCGTGAAACTGTTAGGGAGTACCTCCAAAGCTTTATGGTGCAGAATAAGGACCAGGAAATTGTCCTCCTGCCTTATCATCCAAAGTAAGTCAGTTCTGGACAACCCTTTCACACATTTTAATCATTCCTTCTTGCTCATATGGAGAATAATTTGAGGTGTCTTTTCCCCCGCAGCGACGGGCGCGCCGTCCTTATAATTCTTTACATGCGAGTCTCCCACGCTGTGTATTTGGACCCTACCAGAAACTATGAGAAGAAGAACTACACCCACATAATGAATATTCTAGATGATGCTCTCTAAGGCTTCAGCATTAGGGGTGGCCACCTGCAGATCAGGAAACAAAGAAACAAGAACACGGGTTTCGCGCATAAAACTAACTTCTGCTGCATCCATGTCCCAAAACCAAGCAAGAAAGATGAATTCTACATCCTCCATCTCATGATTGAGTTCAACACGGATCACCAAAAGCTTCGCATGACAAACAGAAACGATGATCATATCCGCAAGTGGGTAGAATCTCATGGAGAAGCGGATTATAAACTTAGAGATGACTTCTTTCGCATCCAAAGGGACATTGCGACGATCATCATGAAAGAAGTCGTCGATGAGAAGGGGATGTTCCACCACGGCCCTATATTGCGAGCTGACGTCCGAACTCGCATAGGCATGCAACGTCATGACCTCGCGTCGTTCAAGAAGCTAGGGTCCATCCTCGATGATACGGAAGGATAGAACATCTAGTGATTTACGATGTCGATGATGATGATATGTATCAGTTGAACTTGTATACTTTCTGTAGCGATGAAACTTTGTGATGTCCATGGTCCCTGCTGAACTTGCCTAATGCTACTTTGTTAGTTTGGGTAAGATGACCTGCGTACCTCTAGTTAATTAGTTTGCGTATTATATGTTGCATCTAGTTGCTAACCCTTTCTTTTTCGTGTTGCTCTAGTATATTTTGTTGCATATGATTGTACATTCTCTTGATGAAGATGCATTTCAAACAGGTACCTAGCTTCTTGATGGCGAGGAAGCAATGCTATGTCGTGTACAAAGGGAAGGTTCCGCGGGTGTACGACGAGTATCCTGAGTGTCAGGGGCAAGTGAATGGGGACTCGGGCGCCAGCCATAAAGGCTTCAAAAGCAGATAAAAAGCAGAAGCTAGTTACTTGAGGTTCACGCTAGCGCGAGAGAGGACCCGTGACCGCCGCCTCATGTACTACCTGGTTTCGCTCTCACTCATAGTGATAGCTCTTCTCGCGTATCTCATTGTTTAGATGGATGACGATGTAGTTGCAAGTATTCGAGACTTGTATGATTGTATCGCTATTTTTGAAATGATGACGAGAGACCACTTTCTGTTGGATGATGATTATGATGATGACCATCTTGTATCG
This sequence comes from Triticum aestivum, assembly GCF_018294505.1. Lineage (NCBI taxonomy): Eukaryota > Viridiplantae > Streptophyta > Magnoliopsida > Poales > Poaceae > Triticum > Triticum aestivum. Next base: position 560,841,510 of record NC_057801.1, read on the forward strand.
CTATGTATATGCTATGATTACATTTGTATGTGTATGATATACAAGAGATTGTTGTATAAAGCCCAAAACAAAATTCAGGAGCACAAAATGTAGAGCAGAAAAAAAAACTAATAACAGTAGCGTGGGGTATGGCATTAGCAGCAGCGAGCTCTTAGCAGTAGCGCTCTTTGCACAAGGGTGCTACAGCTATTATCAATAGCGCGTGTTGCAGACAAACACTGCAGCTATCCCTAGCAGTAGCGCTGGTCATGCCGCGCTACTGATAAGCATTAGCTGTAGCGCCGTATCAGTAGCGCGGCCACCTACGCTACTGATAAGCATATAACCCGTGCTACTGCTAGGCTTTTCCCTAGTAGTGCTTCCTTGTCGCTAAGGATCATGTAAGAACAAACCGGAATGAAATCTATGAAGAAATAGCAGAAGTTATGCTTGATTTTTTGCAGTATCCTTAGGCTAGTAGGAGCGCTGGTATGACCTGGCCAGGTCGTACCAGGTGTCGTCTTCTCTCATACTTTTTCAGAGCATTGCATTTTTATAAATTTGTGTGTCATGCCTTTTTTTATACAGAGGATGGTAGTTTCATCAAAGTAGTACCGTAATTTTCCCTTTTTCAGGGCATGGCATTTTTACAATTTTGTGTGTATTTTTTGTTCATGTCATTTTCATATATAGGATGACATTTTTAAAGGTTACGTGAAGAAAACTAATTCTAGATCACTCAACTTTTTGTTTTTATTTTAAAGTCGCGACAATTTAAAAGGGCGTTTTTAGGTCTCTGGGGTTCGCCTGGTTTGCCCTCCTGGTGAACAACCAAGAACGGTCGCCAGGAGCACAACCCCTGGCGAACAAATCGGCAGATGGGAGATCTCCCCTAGCGGTCGACCGTTGGATATTATAGCATCTCCAACAGGCGCCCAAAAACTGCTCCGCGCGTTGAAATTCGTGTTTTTTGGGCGCCGAACGGCTCCAGCAAAAGCTATAAAATAATGCGCGCTGAAAAACGCTATCACATGCTGTAAATTTGAGGCACCAGATTGCGCGCGCTTCATAATTTACACTGCGTGTTTTTTGGGGCGCGCACTTTTGGGCATTTGGTAAGCCAATGTTAGGTCCGGCATGCTAAAAGTGCTACAGTGAAGCGTTAAAACTATTTTAGGGCGCGAAAATTTTTGTGCGCCTGGTAGAGTTGCTTTTAGTGTCCTATTTGTACAGATGAAAAACTACCAAAAAATCTCGTATGCATAATGTGTGTAAATTATTATCGGCTGGATATTAGTGTCCTAGTGATAGCCACTCCTTGGCGCGTGGCAAACTCGTCTTGAAAAATGCATGAAACATGGACCAAGCAAGAGCAGGGCCGAGAAACTTGACTCTTTAGGTCACTAAGGTCATCGCCAATCACGCGGTATCCGAGCTTTTTATGCTTGGTTCGCCTAACTCAAGTTGCAAGAGACATGCATTCTGCAAGCGCAGGTTGGCACGTGATCCATTCCATTTCAACGTGCGCCGCCCACGAAACGCGGCCGTGCCTATTGCATGCCTTCGTCGTCGTCGGTCCGGGACGACCCTATAAATATGTCATCCGTAACCCAGCCAGAGCAAACAACACACGACACGAAACGACCATCATCTCTCTAGTGGCTAGTGCGAAAGGAAGATGGCGACTAATCTCGCAGCGCTCGTCGTCTTGGCCGCGTTCCTCGCCGGGCCGGCGGCGTGCGAGGGCGCCAGCATTTGCTTCAACGGCTGGCTGAGGCTACCCACCTACAACCCGTGGCTCTGTTCTCGCGGCTCCAGGACGAGAGGCCTTCCGTGGCAGCGGGGGCGTTCTCCCTCTGGGTTAGGGCTCGGCCACGGCTACTACGACAACAGGTGGTCGAGGTCGTACTGCCCCAGAGCGGAAGTGATTGTGAGGGGTGCCGTGAGGGACGCCGTGGCCGCGTACCCTGGCATTGGTGCGGGGCTCATCCGTCTCTTCTTCCACGACTGCTTCGTTCGGGTACCAACACAGCTTGTCGATTATTCTAGCTTATTTGCTAGCTGCATTGCCGTTCAAGAAGATCAACATGTTCTTTACGAGGTCTTTATGTCATAATGTTATATTCAGGGGTGCGATGCTTCCGTCCTCCTCACGACGACCAACTCCAATAACAGCGACACGGAGAGGGAAGGCCTTCCGAACAAGAACAGCCTGCGAGGGTTCGAGGTGATCGACGCGGCCAAGGCGGCGATCGAGGCCGCCTGCCCCGGCAAGGTTTCATGCGCCGACATCGTCGCCTTCGCCGCCCGCGACGCGTCCTACTTCCTCAGCAACCGCAGGATCAACATCCGGATGCCAGGCGGCCGCTACGACGGGCGCGAGTCCTTCGCCAACGAGACCGACCAGCTGCCCGGGCCCTTCTCCAATGTCGCGGAGCTCCAGGCGAGTTTCGCGGCCAAGGGGCTCACCTCAGACGAGATGGTCACGCTCTCCGGCGCGCACACAATCGGTGGTGCCCGCTGCATGTTCTTCTCCAGCCGCTTCTCTGAAATGGACCCGGCATTTGCCGCCAAGCTCAGGACCCAGTGCAACGGCAACGACGACACCAATGTGAACCAAGACGATGTGACCCCCTATGTCCTGGATAAGCAGTACTACCGGAACGTGATCGACAGGAAAGTATTGTTCACCTCGGACGCCGTGCTCAACTCGACGGATACGATGACGCAGGTGAGAGAAAACGCAAATAGGGCAGGCGCGTGGGAGAGGAAGTTTGAGAGAGCCATGGAGAATATGGGGAAAATCGGGATCAAGACCAGAGCCGACCAAGGCGCAGAGATCAGGAAAGTATGCTCGAGAGTCAACAACTAAAGTTGGCGAGTAGTAATGCGGGGTGGCTGGCTGTCTCCATGGCGGGTTCGCCTAATGGACGAGATGTAACTTCGTCTAGCTACTGTCATTGTTGGTTTTCTCACACTAAAACTCGGTGTCTGTGCGTTAATAAAGACATAAGTACACAAGTAGTAATTGTGTATGTTCACTACAACTATTTTCTGGTTGCTTCTGCCGATTAAAAACTGATAATGTTGCGACCGGCTAGGTGTCAATCGACTGAATTCTTGTGGGGTCAGTCACTTTTTGGTAGCAAGTTACTTCACTTAGAGCATCTTCAATAGGTACGCGGTAGCGCGACGCGTTAAAAAATGTTTGCAGCGCCGAAATAGCGTTTTTTCACGCAAGAGCGACGAAGAGGTTTTCAAGATGCATAAAAACATGATGCCAATGCGGTGGCCCCACCTGCAGCAGCTTGTACGGATAATCCGGCGTCCCAAATTTGCAGCTCAGCAGTTCGCTCGCATGCCCATGCGCTAAAAGTGTTTTTGCGTGCTCTATTTTACAGCATCTGCTGGAGCACTGTTTTTTGTCTTCAGCGCAAAAAAATTGATATTTAGCGCACGAGGCATTTTTGAAGCGTCTGTTGGAGATGCTCTTAGCTAGGTAGGTAGTAGGAGTAAACAAGTAGTAAAAGAATATTAAGAGATGGATCCCAAGAGGATACGGAAGAACCTGCACATGCATGTATGCGTCCATGACCACGTGACAAGCGTGGTAAAAGCAATCTCAAATTGACAAAATGTATGCGTCCACGGCCTGTCTATGGCCTATGCATTGCATTTCGCATGCTCCGGTGCACCGGCGCATGCGCTCGTGTGTATTACCTCTGTCTAGAGTTACTTATTTTAGATTGTTTATATATGAGCGTGTTTAAATACATTTGTATCTAGACAAATCTAAAATAAGTAAGAGGGTGTTTGTTTCCAGGGACTTATGGGTCTAGGGACTTAAAAAAGTCCCAATAAGTCCCACCTAAACCAAATGGGAGGGACTTATGGGGACTTATTGTGGTGATTTGGGACTTATTGAAAAAGACTCTCCCTGAGGAGCTTATTGGGACTTATCGAGCGATTCCCCCGCATCGCACCTGCCCCGGCCCGCACCTTCCCCCCCGCGTCGCTCTCCTTCCCTCCCGCGTCGCTCTCCTTCCCGCATGACGCATCGATCTCCTTCCCTGCCCCGCACCTTCCCCGGTCCTTCCCCTTTTGCTTCGATCGCCACGAGTAGCCAGCGCCGCCGCAAGTAGGCAGAGCCGCCGCTGCCAGTAGCCAGCGCCGCCGCCGCCATGGGCAACGATGAGGAGGACGGGGTCCCTTTTTTGTCTCCGTTCCACGCGAATCATCAGGCATCGCAGGGCTCATCCGCCGGGGGAAATCTCGGGAGGGGAATGGGATTCTTGGATCTCAACCACAACGTCGACGAGTTCCCGGAGTTGGGCTCGTACCAGCAGCTCCTCTTCAACCAGTCCGCCGGCCATGGTCTTCCTCCTACTGGAGCTGGTCGTGGGAGGCCCGTGTCTCACGGCGGAGGAGGCCGAGCACGGTCTCTCAACTTCGGAGGCCGAGCCGGCTCTCGCCTGCGTCCGTTCGTTGCCCCGGGCGCATCTGCCGTTGAGGGAGGTGTGATAGGTCGTGGGAGGACAAGTGTTAATCGTTTGTATGAACAAGTGTTATGAACAAGTGTTATTTCGGTTGTCACTATTCTATAATTCGTTTGTATGAAAAATGGTTATGTGAATAAGTGTTTTATCAACTTATAAGTCCGTGTAAACAAACAGGCAGGGACTCGGGACTTATAAGTCGGTGTAAACAAACAGGCAGGGACTTATGACTTATAAGTTGGGACTTAAAAAAGTCCTAAGACTTATGAAACAAACAGGCTCTAAGTCAGGGCAAAGGGAGTATGTACATTTTCTTAAATGAGGGAGTATGAACCTAGGGGTACATTAATTAATAAAATTAGTGATACTGGTATTAGCACTTAATAAAAATTAAATAAACTCCTAAACAAAATCAAAATACTTATTTTTTTAAAGAAGAATGATTAGTGGCTTTGGTATTACTCTTTAAGAAGAGGAAAAGAAACAAAGATAACACAAACATTGACAAAATTTACACACAAATTATATAAAAATATGTTTTCTATAATATGCAAGAATAAACATATAATACTAGAATTTTTGCAATAAAATAAAATTTTCTAACAACGAATGGATTATTGACATTGGTATTATCCTTAAATAAAAACTAAAATGAAAATAAACTAAAAATTAATAAAAATCATTAAATTTTATAGCAACTAATGAATTAGTGGCATTCATATATTACCCTAAAAGAAGAAAGCAAATGAAACAAACACAATGGCAAAAACATAATAATAAAGTTTTGCAAGCAAGAATTAATTCGTGATATTGATATTACCCTATAAAATAAAGTAAAATAAATACTAAAAAGATCAAAATAGTGATGTTTTCTAAGAAAGAAATAAAATTGGAACTAAATCAATAGAATGAAGTTTTCTAAGAAAGAATGAATTAGTGGGATTGATATTACCCATTAAGAAGAAAGAAAATAAAAAAGAACAGAATAAAAACATTTGCACACAATATACACAAAAATTGAGCTTTTTAAAACGGCAAAGCTAAAATCCTGCCGACTGTTGGTTTGCAACAGATCCGCACTATTCAAATGACGATCATTCTGAATCGTACGGTCTAACGATGCGATGCGCTTTTTACGCGAGCGTACCTGGCGTCGTGCCCGCGCGCCGCGAAGATTCGCTTGCCTTTTCTTCCATTTCTCACCGCCGCAATTATTGGATCGCGTTAATCATCTTCGTGCTAATTAGTGGATCGACCTAATTATCCTGATCTCCTTTAAATACATCCCCTAATTTTATGCATGCAGATTTAAACAAGGATTATCCCGATCTTTTCTTTAACTGCGCCTCCTAATTTTATGCAGGTGTATTTAAATCATAATTTCGGTCAGGATTTTTAGGAAAGTAACTGTCATATTAATTTGGGCCTCCTAATTATATGCGTGCACATTTAAATTGTGATTTAACGAAAAAATACATGTGTGCCGAGGGATTCGAACTCTGGTTGTTTGGTTTAACACTACTAGGAAAAGGCATGCTAGTGGCGCACCAGTTTTTCTAATGGCGCACAACTGGTGCGCCATTAGTATCTGGTGTTCTAATGACGCACCACGTAGTATCTCAGTTCACTATGGCTTAATCTCGGGTCAATATGCTTAATCTAACTTCAGAGTTCTATCCAACCCCAGCAACAGCTCACTTCACAGGCACTTGTTGATATATCTAGCATATCAATCCTGTTATACCTTGTTGATGTCTAGGACTTTGTTCATGTTCATGACTATGATGAAATTTTGAAAAATATTTGAAACTTCCCGGTCATATTACGTATCATTTTTTGAAAAAAAATAAAAAAAAATTCAAAACCAATTTTTTTTTCTGTTACTAGTGGCGCACCACATCCATGGTGTGCCACTAGTAAGTTTGAATTTTTTTGAATTTTTTTGCCTCTAGATCTTGAAAGCCCCGTAACTTTTGGATGTAACTTTTCGAGTAGATGATTTTTCATATAAAAAACTTTTTCATCCGAGTTCGTATGGAAAAGTTATGCCCATTTTACAAATTTCCAGAGAGATTTTGCAAATAAAGTCGCAATTCATATTTGTAAATTTTCCCAACAACTAGAGCACATATCACATGAGAAACTTACTTTCTTTTATTTTTTTGACATTTCCATCATTTTCTTTTTTTTTAACTGAAAAGGCGATCAGGGGGGCATTTGGTGTTGGGGCAAGTTAGTAATGGCGCACCGTGGGGTGGTGCACCATTACTAGTTAAACTAGTAATGGCGCACCACACCCACGGTGCGCCATTACTAGTTTTGAAAAAAAAAATTGATATTTTTTTGATTTTTTTTCAAAATTAGTAACAATTTTTTTTTACTTTTTTTTCAAAGCTACTAATGGCACACGACGGATGTGGTGCACCATTACTATGTCAATTAGTAATGGCGCACTATACAACGGTGCGCCATTAGTAACAAATTTTTTTTTATGTTTTTTTTAAAACTACTAATGGCGCACCACATACCAGGTGCGCCATTAGTAATATATTACTAATGGCGCACCGAGACATGGTGCGCCATTAGAATATAGTAATGGCGCACCACATCACAGATGCACCATTAGTGGCGATTCCATCTATAGCCTTTTTTGTAGTAGTGTAAGCTATAGCTAGCCAACCAATAAATCCACCATCTTTCTGGTCTTTATGTTCAAGACAACTTGTATTTGATCTATTGGTTTGAACTACTATTGAATTGCCAAACTGACAAACAACAAAATCGACTAGAATTTTTAGAGAAAAAAATTGACCGCTCAACGCTCCAACACATATGAGATCTAAGCGAAGTTGAGTGAATCAGGATTTTAAATCTTTTACCCTCTTTCGCACCAGAATCGTGAAAGAGAGGATGAGATGTGTTTTCTCACTGGAAGGCCTTATCATGCTAACTTCTATGTGATCATCGCATTGCAGACCATATAACTTACTTACAAACATCATGATAACTTTTGACCAATGGGAAAAAGTTGTTGAAAACAAACTCTGGTAACTTCTTTGTCAATAGCATGATAATTTATGAACCGCAAATATGAAACTTATGTACAAACATCACGATAACTTTTTTGAACATGAGAAAAAAGTTGTTGGCAGACACACTCCTGGATTCTATGTAAATAGCATGGTAATTTACGCATCATACACGTGATAACTTCCATACAAATATTGCGGTAAATATTTCCCGAGGAAAAAGGTTGTTTGTAAAACATACCTCTAATAACTTACGTGTAAATATCATGATAACATACACCACCAGAGCTGATAACTAACATTTAGACAATGTAGTAACTTTTCGACTTCGAAATAAAACTTCTTAAAAAGCATACCCCGTAACTTCTGCACAAGTAGAATGATAATATGTACATCTTAGAGATGATGACTTACGTACAACACCCCAGTAACTTTGACCACGGGATTTTTTTAATATGGCGTGGGACAAAAAAAAGACTCCCGGTAACTTCTCATGGTAATATACGCATCACAGAGTAGATAACTAACGTAGAAACACCGCGGTAATTTTTTTGACCCCGAAAAAAAAGTTGTTGAAAAACATACCTCGATAACTTCTGTAAATAATATGGTAATATACGCACAATAGAGATGATAACTCGCTTACAAGCACCACGATAACTTTTGACTAAAGTTTTTTTAATGTAAAGCAAATAATTTTGTGTAAATAACATGATAATATTCGACCGCATATCTGATAACTTACGCAGAAACATCATAATAACCTTGGACAGGGCAAAAAAGTTGAAAAACATACACTCGATAATTTTTGTGTAATTAACATGGTACTTTACGCACAATAAACCTTATTATAGGTGGCCAACGAGCCGTCTCTGGCACTGCACGGCCCGACACACGCCTAAACGGGCATGGCCCGGCACAACGCGTAAAAATCCGTTTTATAAGAGATGACATCGATGCTAGACTATAGTATTACAAACGCGATAATTTAATTACAAATATCATGACAAATTTTGACCCGGACAAAAAAAGTTGAAATATACCGTGATAACTTCAGTGCAAACATCATGATAATTTATGTATTGTAGACGTGATAGTTTACGTTGCCCAGACGTGATGACTTTTGACCTGAAAAAAAATGTCATCGAAACATACCAACATGGGATCTAGTTTCGAAGATCTCGTCGAGACGAATTTTTTATGTGAAGACGGAATTTGAATCGGAGCGATGGTTTGAGCTACAAAACATTTTAAAGTTTAAAACAGGAAGAATCTTTTGCTGACATTATCTTTTTTGTCTCCTAGTTTATATGCATGCATGAAATCCAAGTGAGCACACGTGCATGCTATTCCTCCGTCGTAAACACGTTAGCTAGTTTTTTTTTGAGTAACCATGATTAGCTAGTATAAAAAGTAGAATTAGGTGAGTGATTAGTTGGAAAAGGAAAAAACAATCGTTCGGATCTATTACTATCTTCCGGACGTCTGGAAGTTAGTCATGTCCTTTTAAAAATGTACAAGAATATACATATAAATAGTGGATTTAAAAAAAGTAAGTTTCCTTAAAAGGAATGAATTACTTGCATTGGCATTGCCCAAAAATAAGAATGAAAACTAAATATAAAGAAAACAAATCAAAATAATAAAGTTTTATAAGGAAGAATGAATCAGTGGCATTGTTATTACCTTTAAAGAAAAAAGAGAATGAAATAAAAAAATAAAAAAATGAAATAAGAAAATTTTCTAAAAAGAAATGAATTAGTGGCAATGGTGTTACCCTTTGAGAAGAAATAAAAAAATTCTAAACCAAAGAATAAAAAAAGTTGTGCACAATTTACAAAATATATGCCTGTTTATGATATGCAAGGGTAAGCTTATAGTAGTGAAGTTTTTGCTAAAAGAAGTTGCATAAGAAGGAATGAATGAGTGGCATTGGTATTACCTTTAAAGAAGAAAGATAATGAAATAAAAACCAAAACAAAAAATCAAAATAGTTAAGAAGAAGAAAATAAAAATAATAAACAAATAATGAAAAAAATTGTGCATATTTTACAAAAAAAACACCTTTTTAATAATATGCAAGAATAAACATATAATAGTGGAATTTCTCAAAAAGAAGTTTCCTAAGAAGGCATGACATAGTGACATTGGTATTATCCCTAAAGAAGAAAGAAAATGAAAAATAAATAAAAAAGAAGTATTGTAAGGAAGAATGAATTAGTGTCATTTGGTCTTACCTTTTAAGAAAAAAGAAAACATTAAAAAAAAATTGCACACAACTTTGCACTGAAATTGCAGTTTTTACATATGAAAAGAATAAGCATATAATAGTGCAATTTGTACATTCTAGTGTAATTTACACACATACTGCATATAGTACTTGGGTGTATACGTTTCCACTCATCCAATATGACAAAAATCCATGTCGGAAAAGAAAACCCGGTTAAAAACCAATTAAAAAAGCAAAAGCAAAAGATGCATACAAACAAAGAAACGGGCAATGTGTAAGGTGCCTCAACCACATTATGAAAATTGACTTAGCCCATACAGGGCAAGTAAAAGAAAACAGCCTAAGAAAAAACCAACTTACCCCACATAGGGGCAACTCAAAATTTAGCCTAAGAAAAAAAACGACTCACCCCAAAGAGAGACAAGTCAAAATTAGACTAAACAATACAAGTGGGGAAAAGCATGAATCTTGACAAAAGAATCAATGGTCAGAAAATTAACTTGCCCAAATTTAAAATTCAGGCGACTTACATGTAGCTAAAGTAGATAATGATAGGGAATCCAAAAATGCATTCATTTTCTAGTTTGTCCATAACAAATGACTGAAACGGTAAATGTTTCTGTCATTTTCTTCAATGCCATAAAAATTGATTCATTATTCTTTAAAGAAAAAATACTCTCCAAATATACGTGAAGGTTCCAGAACATTTTGAAATCTCCCTAAATATTCTAGAGACCCTAGCGGGTTGCCCCCGGGCTAGGCTAAGGGGTGACACCAAATTGGGCTGAAGTGACCTGATAGTGGGGCGCCCCCTTGCCTTAGGGGGCAAGCCACTTGTGGTGGACAGGGTTTTAGGGGTGCACCTCCTAGTGCGGCCGGCCTTAGGAGGGGGAGGGTGGGGAGCCCTCCTCCAAGGTAAGCCCTCCCCTTGCGCCTATAAACAGTGAAGGTGCAACCCCCCAATTCCCATCTGGAATTGTGCTCCCCCACTCTCTATGTGTCGTTCTCTGCCAACGACGTCAGGCTGCTCCACCATCTAGTCTCCGGGTAATTTTTTGTCATGCACTGCAAAGCATGCTGGATCGATGACTTCGTATGTGTGGATACCAACAGAGGGATTGTAGCTTTGATCCTTGAACAAGAGATATTCTCACGGTTGGGATGTTTAATCTTAGCTGCTAGAATCTGCACCAACGTGTTCACCAACCTCTTCTCTTTGTTGCGTAGTTGGTAAAGATAAGATCAAACCTATTTGCATCTTCATAGAAATGCTCGGTTTTATTCATATGCCAGATTTTTGTTTGCTTCTACTATGTTTTCCAATAGTGGCATCATGAGCGATATATGAGTAGATGCAAATCTGAACTAGAGCACATAGGATGTGCGGGCATTGCGCACTTTTGTGTGTGCTGGTATTAGATTGGATCTTTTACACGATGCTCATGTTTGCTTCCACTGGTACAACGAGGTGCTATATAAATGGTTTTTAACCCCTTTCCGCGACGGCGTTTCGAACCGGCGCCAAGTGAGTGACTGTGATAGGGGGGGGGGGTCCTTCCCACACGACCCAGAAACAGTCGGGGATATGCTCTCCTAGCACACACGCTCGACAAAATGAGGCCGTGTGCGACCGGCGAGCGAGCAAATTCGGTTATACGTATAGTTGTGCTAAAAAAATACAATTATAAGGGCCAAATCGTTTCCCGTCGTACACACATCCCACCCAGTCAGTCCCCGCTAAACGTTTCCGTTTGTATGTACATTCCACATAGTCAATCCAAGGAATACGTTTCCGTTAGTATGTATATCCCACACAGTTAATCCAAGAACTACGTTTCCGTTCATTTATACATCCTACACAGTCACTCCAAGGAAAACATTTCCGTTCGCAGGTACATCACACACAAGTTTCCCCATTAAACCGTTCGTGATAGCATTGCCATTGCACACGATATTAATAATTTTATCGCTTGCGTTATTCAATGCATCACACACGGTGCGTAGAAGAAACTGTGTGGCAAAGACTATCCATCACACACACTTTTTATGTGGTAAACATTTGCGCAAGGTGGCTTAGGGCAAACAGTTCTCAAGAGGATGTCCTGTTTGATTTTTCATTGATCCAACACGGTTTATTCCTAGAAACTCGGTGCGTTGCCTGAGGTCATCACCCACGTTGTTTTCTCAATAACCATTTGCAATACAAAAACCCAATTAATAGGCTAATTGGCCATGTTATTAATAATCCATTTATTAATCTAATTGACATTTCATATTAAGCACACAATATATTTCTTTTCCATATTAACGAAGCAAGATTTCATAATTGAAATACATCAGAGTACAACATTATTTAGCTTCAGCGCTCAGCTACCCCATTACACAACTGCACCAGCACCAAGTTTCACATGCAACATCTATAACCTTTCGAAATTAGCATCATAGACGGTACATAGACAGATGCATCTCATCTAGAAGACTGCTGAAGCAGAAGGCGAATATTGAGACTTCATTGATGTTTAAGGTCTTTGCAACTTTAAGCCAGTGCCTATGGATGATTGACCGTCCATCCTTCGTCTTCTTCAGGAACACTTCAATATTGAACCGTGGGTGTTTTATGAAAACTTTCCTCGCCTCCTGACCATAGAGGTGGTTTGAGAGGTAATCATTAGTGAACTGCTTTGAAAATGCCTTAAAACAAGGATGTGCATAAATATCTTCTCTATATTGGAAATGCGATAAAGGAATAAAAAAAGGCCATGTATAATAGTTTGAACCGTCTTGTAGTGAACTGATGTCTTCTTCATTGTGCAGACAAAGATCTTGTTGTTTTTTATCGCTAATTTCTTTATCCTAACAATTTTTCTGAGTTTCTTGACTTGACTGATATTCATTGACAACTCATTTCCCCATATGCAAAAAGGGTCGAACAGTGGGTCAAAACCTCTGACAGCAGGACCTACATGTGGAAGACCAAATTGTTAAAAACCTAAATATTAGAATGGTCCCTGCAATTGGACAATAATGTGCCATTAGACAAAGGATCATGCATGTGCAAACCTCGACTGTAAACCTCAGTGCTTCCCATTGTTTCCCTGCAACACATATAAGGTAGTTAGTCATCAGGTTAAGTGAGGGTTCACATGCTATCAGTAAAATATGTTGATGACAAATAAGCACATTGCAGATTCATTAGATTAATTCAAGTCACATGGAAAACCCATTTATCCAAACCAAGCATGATTAAAAACTAGGAAATATAGCAGTTGTATATGTTTCTCATGTATTAAGTGCAGCGAAATTCGATTTATTCCTTGCATGCACAACAATACAAAATTCTACCCACGACAATTGGACATCGCATTGCAGAATTGAACCAAGCAGTTAACTAAACACTACAACAAATGAACCAAACATTAACTCAGCACCACATTGCACAATATAACATACTCCTAATAGAAGATCTGACAATTAATCAAACCAAGCATGCTTAATGATGTCTACTACGCAACCTTCTTCTTGTAGACGTTTTTGGGACTCCAAATGCAGAGGTTTGTAGAACAGTACCAAATTTCCCTCAAGTGGATGACCTAAGGTTTATCAATCCATGGGAGGCGTAGGATGAAGATGGTCTCTCTCGAACAACCCTGCAACCAAATAACAAAGAGCCTCTTGTGTCCCCAACACACCCAATACAATGGTAAATTGTATAGGTGCACTAGTTCGGCGAAGGGGTGGTGATACAAGTGCAATATGGATGGTAGATATAGGTTTTTGTAATCTGAAATTAAAAAAACAACAAGGTAGAAAGTGGTAAAAGTGAGGGAAAACAACATTGCAATGCTTCGAAACAAGGCCTAGGGTTCATACTTTCACGAGTGCAAGTTCTCTCAACAATGATAACATAATTAGATCATAAACAATCCCTCAATATGCAACAAAGAGTCACTCCAAAGTCACTAATAGCGGAGAACAAAACGAAGAGATTATTGTAGGGTGTGAAACCACCTCAAAGTTATTCTTTCCGATCAATCCATTGTCCTATTCCTATAAGTGTCACAAACAGCCCTAGAGTATGTAGTAAAATAACACCTTAAGACACAAATCAAACAAAACCCTAATGTCACCTAGATACTCCAATGTCACCACAAGTATCCGCGGGTTTGATTATACGATATGCATCACACAATCTCAGATTCATCTGTTTAAACCAACACAAAGAACTTCAAAGAGTGCCCCAAAGTTTCTACCAGAGAGTCAAGATGAAAACGTGTGCCAACCCCTATGCATAAGCTCACAAGGTCACTGGACCCGCAAGTTGATCACCAAAACATACATAAAGTAGATCACGTGAATATCCCATTGTCACCACAGGTAAGCACATGCAAGACATACATCAAGTGTTCAAAAATCCTTAAAGACTCAATCTGATAAGATAACTTTAAAGGTAAAACTGAATCCATTACAAGAAGGTAGAGGGGGATAAACATCATATGATCCAACTATAATAGCAAAGCTCGCGGTACATCAAGATCGTGCCAAGTCAAGAACAAGAGAGAGAGAGAGAGATCAAACACATAGCTACTGGTACATACCCTCAGCCCCGAGGGTGAACTACTCCCTCCTCGTCATGGAGAGCGATGGGATGATGAAGATGGCCACCGGTGATGGATCCCCCTCTAGTAGGGTGTCGGAACAGGGCCCCAATAGGTTTTTCATGGCTACAGAGGCCTGCGATGGCAGAACTCCTGATCCCCGTTCTGTTCTGGAAGTTTGGGGATATATAAGAGGTTTTGGCGTCGGGGGCAAATCAGGGGGTCCCCGAGTCAGCCACGAGGTAGGGGGCGCACCCAGGGGGTAGGGTGCGCCCTCCACCCTCGTGGTTGACTCGGGACTCTTTTCGCCCAACTCTTTTGCTTATGGGGCTTCTTCTGGTCCAAAAATAATCTCCATAAGTTTTCAGGTCAATTGGACTCCGTTTGATATTCCTTTTCCGTAAAACTCAAAAACAAGGAAAAACAGAAACTGGCACCGGGCTCTAGGTTAATAGGTTAGTCCCAAAAATCATATAAAATAGAATATAAATGCATATAAAACATCCAAAACAGATTATATAATAGCATGGAACAATAAAAAATTATAGATACGTTGGATACGTATCACTTAACAACTTGGAAATATAGCAATTGTATTTGTTTCTCATGTATTTAGTACAGAGAAATTCGATTTATTTCTCACATGGTATACAATAACAGAATGCACCCACAACAATTCAACTTCGCATTGCATAATTGAACCAGATAGTTAAATAAACACCACAACAAATGAACCAAATGTTAACTAAGCACCACATTGCACAATATAAAGCACTCCTAATAGAAGATCAGACAGTTGCTTGACAACATAGAAATATAGCAATTGTATTTGTTTCTCATGTATTTAGTACAGTCAAATTTGATTTATTTCTCACATGGTATACAATAACAGAACGCATCCACAACAATTGAACATCGCATTGCAGAATTGAACCAAACAGTTAACTAAACACCACAATAAATGAACCAAACGTTAACTGAGCACCACATTGCACAATGTATAACATACTAGAAGATCATACAGTTAGCCAAACCAAGTATGCTTGACAACTTGGAAATATAGCAAATGTATTTGTTTCTCATGTATTTTGTAAAGATAAATTCGATTTATTTCTCACATGAAAGACAATACAAAATTGCAGCCTGAAGAATTGAACATTACATTTTTAGAATTAAACCAAACAGTTAACTGAAGACGACAACTAATTAATCAAATAGTTAATAAGTGAGCACCATATTGTACGACATATAGAACATATAGACTAGAGCAACAGATTGCATGGTAAAATTAGATAGCACAATTCACTAGAATTTGTTAAGGAAAGGCAGGAACAACACATACAACGGGTAAACCAAGCATGCTTAATTGGCATAGCTAGCAAACTGATCATGGGTCCTTATGATTCATGATGCTCTTGTTATGTTTCAATCTTTATCTTTTATGCGAGCATCATTGAACTCATCATGCCTAGCTAAAAGGCATTAAAGAAAAGCGCTTGTTGGGAGATAACCCAACACTTTATATACTGTTTTTGTGTGTTCACATGATTATGCTACTGTAGTAATCATGTTTTTTTGTTTTTGTTTCAATAAAGTGCCAGGTAAGCCTTTGGGATCATGTTGGGTGATAGTTGATTTGATCTTGCTGAAAGACAGAAACTTTTGCGCTCACGAAAATAACTCTCATTTTTAATAGAAGAGTGATTTTGAGTTGATTCTTTTTGAATAATATTAATATACAAATTTCTCACGCAGTCCTATTTTTCATAATTTTTGGAGTAGCAGAAGTATGGTTTGAGTACAGATTACTACAGACTGTTCTCTTCTTGACAGACTCTGTTTTCAATTTATAGTTTGCCTGTTTTCTAGTTTCTATGGCTTATATTGCTCAATATAAATTGTAGAAATTATATGCTATAGTAGGAATTATGTGGAAACAATTATGAATCTTGTCTTTTACAATACCAAAAGTGAAATGGTTTGCTCTTTATCATACTAACCTATGTCACAAAGTTCCGTTAAGTTTTGTGTGATTGAAGTTTTCAAGTTGTGGGTGAGATGTCCATATGAGAAGAATAAGGAGTGAAAACCCCTAAGATTGGGGATGCCCAAGGCACCCCAAGTTAATATCCAAGGAATATCCACGCAACTAAGCTTGGGGATGCCTCGGAAGGCATCCCCTCTTTCGTCTCCAACATTATCGGTAACCTCACTTGGAGCTATGTTTTCATTCGTCACATGATATGTGTTTTGCTTGGGGCGTAAATTTATTTTGTTAGGATTTGCTTTCTGTTATTTATAATAATGTTTTGCATCTTTTATTTCAATAAAAGTAGCAATGATAGCCTTTGCCATGCTTATTTTGCAAGTATACTTGTTGCTGTTTGAAAATAGAAAGTTACCGCTATTGCAAAAATTCCCTAGAAAAGTCAAAATGTGATAAAATGTTGAAACTTTTTGCAAAATAAGATCTGATAAATTTTCTACAGGGTGGTAGATTTTCATAATCTTTGGAGTTCAAGAAGTATTGATACTCTTGCATTCTTTACAAACAGTACTGTTTTGGCTGATTGCTGTTATGTTTGCATATGTTTGCTTGTTTAATGATTCTATTTGAGGATAGGAGTATTAAATATGCAGAGGCATTTAGTATGCAATGCTGAATAATAGTTTTGTGGTTTTCTATAGTAGATAATGATAAGGGTTTTGCATTGGTTTATACTAACTTATCTCACGAGTTCTTGTTGAGTTTTGTGTGGATGAAGTTTTTGAGATTTAGGGAAACCGTGATATGAGTGGAATTAAGGAGACACAAAAGCTCAAGCTTGGGGATGCCCAAGGCATCCCAAATTTATATTTCAATAAGTCTCGAGCATATAATCTTGGGGATGCCCCGGTAGGCATCCCACCTTTCTTCTTCAACAATTATCGGTTAGTATCGGTTGAGCCTAAATTTTTGCTTCTTCACATGATTTGTGCTATCCTTGGAATGTCATTTTGTTTTGCTTGCTATTTTAATAAAATACTTAGATGTGAAATTTTTCAATAAAAGAGAGTCCTCAATTAGCTACCTATTTACTTAACTACTCGCTTGATCTTCACTTATATCTTTTTGGAGTTGCTTGTCATTTACTCTTGTGCTTCACTTTTATCCTATGAGTAAATTGTTGAATGAATTGAATATCATGAAATTGAAATTGTATATCATATCATGCCTAGTGGTAGATTCACATTGGGTTTAGAAAGTGAATTTTTTTGAAGCTTGACAATTGATCACAATATTGGTCATACAAGCAATTCATGAATGATTAGTAGAAGGAAGAGAACTTTCACATGCAAATACACTATCTTGGAAATCTTTTGTGATTGTGAGCCCCCATCAAAATATTATATGTCAAAATTGTTGACGTTGGACAAGGAAGACATCATAATGATTTATGTTTGCTTATATTCACATAGAAGTTATATTGTCATAGATCCTTCAACATGTGGTGCTTGCCCCCCATCCTTGCTAGACAAAAATTCCGCACCAAGTAGAGATACTACCTGTGCATCCAAAAACCCTTAAACCCAAATCTTATTTTCAAGAGTCCACCATACCTACCTAAGGATTGAGCAAGATCCTTCAAGTAAGTTGTCATCGATGCAATAAGGCAAAAAAATTGCTTCTAAAAGTGTTAGATCATTTAGTGTAAGAGAAAATTGAGCGTTCTATGAATTTGTGATGGAAAAGAATAAAAGCAACAAACAACATAATAAAGGTTTCTATCATAAGGGGCAATACAACGTGACGTTCTTTTGCACTAAGGGGTTGAGCATAAAAACAATAAGCGCATGGCAACCTCTGGTTCCCTCTGCGAAGGACCTATCTTTTACTTTTATGTATTTACTTTCATGCAAGAGTCAAAGTTTTTCTCTCTATTCCTTTTTATTTTTTTCTCCTTTGGCGAGCATCATGTGGTGAGGAAAGATCTAGGAACATATATCCAATTGGATATGGGTAGCGTGGGTTATTATTGTTGACATCACCCTTGAGGTGAATACGTTGGGAGGCGAAATTATAAGCCCCTATCTTCCTATGTGTCCGGTTGAAACGTTTTGCTCATGTGAATGCGGTGAGTGTTAGCAATCATAGAATACTATATGATGGTTGAGTATGTGGAGCTCTTACTTAGACTCTGTTGAATAAGTTGAATCACAATTGCTTGATGATTGAGAACATAGGTTGTTGAGTTTCAAGAGAATTCATTGTTTGAACCTTAACATGTGAATTGGTTGCTACTATAACATGAGAAGTTCTATAAGAAAAAATTGCTGTTATGATGCTAGGAAAAGTGATTGGAATTGTCATTGATCAAACTTGTGCATTTTGCTAGCATTCACAGTTCATAAATTATTTCTTTTATCATTTACCTACTCGAGGACGAGTAGGAATTAAGCTTGGGGATGCTGATACGTCTCCAACATATCTATAATTTATGAAGTATTCATGCCATGTTTACAATAATTTTATATGGTTTTGGTATGATTTGCATGGAACTAACCCGGACTAACACTGTTTTCAGCAAAACTA
Source organism: Triticum aestivum (assembly GCF_018294505.1). Taxonomy (NCBI): domain Eukaryota; kingdom Viridiplantae; phylum Streptophyta; class Magnoliopsida; order Poales; family Poaceae; genus Triticum; species Triticum aestivum. The sequence continues at coordinate 560,860,412 of NC_057801.1, forward strand.
CCGTGGTGTTGTTTTTTGTGCAGAAATGGAAGTTCTCCAAACACTGCGGAACTTTTTGTGGATTTTTGGAAGGAAATATGCCCTGGAGGAAATAATAAAGTTGTTATTTATATTTCCTTATATCATGATAAATGTTTATTATTCATGCTAGAATTGTATTAACCAGAAACTTAGTACATGTGTGAATACATTGACAAAACATAGTGTCCCTAGTATGCCTCTACTTGACTAGCTCGTTAATCAAAGATGGTTATGTTTCCTAACCATAGACATGTGTTGTCATTGGATGAACGGGATCACATAATTTGAGAATGATGTGATGGACAAGACCCATCCGTTAGCTTAGCATGATGATCATTACAGTTTTATTGCTACTGCTTTCTTCATGACTTATACATGTTTCTCTGACTATGAGATTATACAACTCCCGAATACCGGAGGAACAACTTGTGTGCTATCAAACGTCACAACATTACTGGGTGATTATTAAGATGCTCTACAGGTGTCTCCGAAGGTGTTTGTTGGGATGGCATAGATCAAGATTAGGATTTGTCACTCCGTGTATCGGAGAGGTATCTTTGGGCCCTCTCGGTAATGCTCATCACTATAAGCCTTGCAAGCAATGTAACTAATGAGCTGGTTATGGGATGAAGCATTATCGAACGAGTAAAGAGACTTGCCGGTAACGAGATTGAACTAGGTATGATGATACCGACGATCGAATCTTGGGCAAGTAACATACCGATGACAAAGGAAACAATGTTTGTTGTTGTGCGGTTTGACCGATAAAGATCTTCGTAGAATATGTAGGAGCCAATATGAGCATCCAGGTTCCATAAGGGAGTAGGATATTTGATGACATTCGGAAGTTATTGGCCTTAATGGGCCATAAGGGAGTAGGAGAGGGGAGACGGCAGGGTGCCCCCCCTCCAGGGGAGTCCGAATTGGACAAGGGGGAGGGCACGCGGCCCCCTCTATCCCTCTCCCTCTCCCTCTCCTTCCCTCTTTCCCGTTCCTGGAATAGGAAAGGGAGACCAACTAGGATTGCGAATCCTAGTTGAACTCCCCCTTGGCGCGCCCCCTCTAGGCCGTCGGCCTCCTCCCTCTCCTCCTTTATATACGTGGCCAGGGGGCACCCCAAAGGCACACCAATAGTTCTCTTAGCCGTGTGCGGTGCCCCCTTCCACAGTTTACTCCTCTGGTCATAGCATCATAGTGCTGAGGCAAATCCCTGCACGGATCACATCATCAACATCGTCGCCATGCTGTCGTGCTGACGGAACTCCCCCTCGACCCTCTACTGGATTAAGAGTTCGAGGGACGTCATCAAGCTGAACATGTGCCGAACACGGAGGTACCGTACGTTCGGTACTTGGATCGTTTGGATCGTGAAGACGTTCGACTACATCAACCACGTTAACCATCGCTTCCGCTTTCGGTCTACAAGGGTACGTGGAAACACTCTCCCCTTCCGTTGATATGCATATGCTAGATAGATCTTGCATGATCGTAGGATTTTTTTTGAAATTGCATGCTATGTTCCACAATAGTGGCATCCAAGCCAGGTCTATGCGTAGATGACATGCATGAGTAGAACACAAAGATTTGTGGGCGATAATAGTCATACTGCTTACCACCAATGTCTTACTTTGATTCGGCGGTATTGTTGGATGAAGCGGCCTGGACCGACATTACATGAACGCGTTCATGAGACTGGTTCTACCAACGTGCTTTGCACACAGGTGGCTGGTGGGTGTCTGTTTCTCCAACTTTAGTTGAATCGAGTTTGACTACGGCCGGTCCTTGTTGAAGGTTAAAACAACACACTTGACAAAAAATTGTTGTGGTTTCTTATGCGTAGGTAAGAATGGTTCTTGCTAGAAGCCCGTGGCAGCCACATCAAACTTGCAACAACAAAGTAGAGAACATGTAACTTGTTTTTGCAAGGCTTGTTGTGATGTGATATGTTCAAGACATGATGTGATATAAATTGTTGTATGAGATGATCATGTTTTGTAACATAGTTATCGGCAGCTGGCAGGAGCCATATGGTTGTAGAAGCAATCGCCATGTAATTGCTTTACTTTATCATTAAGCGATAGCGATAGTCGTAGAAGCAGTAGTTGGCGAGACGAGAATGATGCTACGATGGAGATCAATGTGTCAAGCCGGTGATGATGAAGATCATGACAGTGCTCTGGAGATGGTGATCAAAGGCACAAGATGATGATGGCCATATCATGTCACATATTTTGATTGCATGTGATGTTTATCTTTTATGCATCTTATTTTTCTTAGTTCGGTGGTGGCATTATAAGATGATCCCTCACTAAATTTCAAGGTATAAGTGTTCTCCCTGAGTATGCACCTTGCTACAGCTCGTCGTGCCGAGACACCATGTGACGATCGGGTGTGATAAGCTCTACATTCACATACAACGGGTGCAAGCCAGTTTTGCACGTGCAGAATACTCGGGTTAAACTTGACGAGCCTAGCATATGCAGATATGGCCTCAGAACATTGAGATCGAAAGGTCAAACGTGAATCATATAGTAGATATGATCAACATAGAGATGTTCACAATTCAAAACTACTCCATCTCATGTGATGATTGGACATGGTTTAGTTGATTTGGATCACGTGATCATTTAGATTACTAGAGGGATGTCTATCTAAGTGGGAGTTCTTAAGTAATATGATTAATTGAACTTTAATTTATCATGAACTTAGTCCTGATAGTTTTTTGCATGTCTATGTTGTTGTAGATCAATGGACCGTGCTACCATTCCCTTGAATTTTAATGCATTCCTAGAGAAAGCTAAGTTGAAAGATGATGGTAGCAATTACACAGACTGGGTCCATAACTTGACGATTATCCTCATTGCTGCACAGAAGAATTATGTCCTGGAAGCACCGCTAGGTTTAAGGCCTGTTGCAGGAGCAACTGCGGACGTTATGAACGTCTGGCAGAGCAAAGCTGATAACTACTCTACAGTTCACTGTGCCATGCTTTACGGCTTAGAATCGGGACTTCAAAGACGTTTTGAGCGTCATGGAGCATATTAGATGTTCCAAGAGTTGAAGTTAATATTTCAAGCAAATGCCCGAGTTGAGAGATATGAAGTCTCCAACAAGTTCTATAGCTGCAAGATGGAGGAGAATAGTTCTGTCAGTGAACATATACTCAAAATGTCTGGGTACCATAACCACTTTACTCAGCTGGGAGTTAATTTTCCTGATGATAGTGTCATTGACAGAGTTCTTCAATCACTCCCACCATGCTATAAAGGCTTCGTGATGAACTATAATATGCAAGGGATGGAAAAGACTATTCCCGAGCTCTTTGCAATGCTAAAGCCTGCGGAGGTAGAAATCAAGAAGGAGCATCAAGTGTTGATGGTTAACAAAACCACTAGTTTCAACAAAAAGGGCAAAGGGCAGAAGGGGAACTTCAAGAAGAATAGCAAGCAAGTTGCTACTCCCGGGAAGAAGCCCAAGTCTAGACCTAATCCTGAAACCGAGTGCTTCTATTGCAAAGGGACTGGTCACTAGAAGCGAAACTGCCCCAAGTATTTGGCGGATAAGAAAGATAGCAAAGTAAACAAAGGTATATTTGATATACATGTTATTGATGTGTACCTTACTAATGCTCGTAGTAGCGCGAGGTTATTTGATACTGGTTTTGTTGCTCATATTTGCAACTCAAACCAGGGGCTACGGATTAAACAAAGATTGGCTAAGGATGAGGTGACGATGCGCGTCGGAAATGGTTCCACGGTCGATGTGATCGCCGTCGGCACACTACCTCTACATCTACCTTTGGGATTAGTTTTAGACCTGAATAATTGTTATTTGGTGCCAGCGTTGAGCATGAGCATCATATCTGGATCTTGTTTGCTGCGAGATGGTTATTCATTTAAATCAGAGAATAATGGTTGTTCTATTTATATGAGTAATATATTTTATGGTCATGCACCCTTGTTGAGTGGTCTATTTTTGTTGAATCTCGATCGTGGTGATACCCATGTTCATAATATTGAAGCCAAAAGATGAAAAGTTGATAATGATAGTGGAACTTATTTGTGGCATGTAAATCGCAAGAAGAAACTCCATGCTTATGGGATTTTGAAATCACTTGGTGCTTGCGAACCATGCCTCATGGGAAGGAGTACTAAAACTCTGTTCTCCGGAACAATGGAACGAGCTATAGATTTATTGGAAATAATACATACCGATGTATGCGGTCCAATGAGTGTTGAGGCTTGTGGCAGGTATCATTATTTTCTGACTTTCACATATGATTTGAGCAGATATGGGTATATCTACTTAATGAAACATTAGTCTGAAACATTTGAAAAGTTCAAAGAATTTTAGAGTGAAGTGGAAAATCATCATAACAAGAAAATAAAGTTTCTACAATCTGATCATGGAGGTGAATATTTGAGCTACGAGTTTGGTCTTTATTTGGAACAATGTGGAATAGTTTCACAACTCACGCCACCTGGAACACCGCAGCGTAATGGTGTGTCTGAACATCGTAACCGTACTTTATTGAATATGGTGTGATCTATGATGTCTCTTACTGAGTTACCGCTATCATTTTGGGGTTATGCTTTAGAGACGGCTGCATTCACGTTAAGTAGGGCACCATCAAAATCCGTTGAGACGACACCATATGAACTGTGGTTTGGCAAGAAACCAAAGTTGACGTTTCTTAAAGTTTGGCGACGTGATGCTTATGTGAAAAAGCTTCAACCTGATAAGCTCAACCCAAATCGGAGAAGTGTGTCTTCATAGGATACCCAAAGGAAACTGTTGGGTACACGTTCTATCACAGATCCAAAGGCAAGATATTTGTTGCTAAGAATGGATCCTTTCTAGAGAAGGAGTTTCTCTCGAAAGAAGTGAGTGGGAGGAAAGTAGAACTTGATGAGGTAATTGTACCTTCTCCCGAATTGGAAAGTAGTTTATCATAGAAATCAGTTCCAGTGATTCCTACACCAATTAGTAAGGAAGCTAATGATGATGATCATGAAACTTCAGATCAAGTTACTACCAAACCTCGTAGGTCAACCGGAGTACGGTCCGCATCAGAGTGGTACGGTAATCCTATTCTGGAAGTCATGTTACTAGAACATGATGAACCTACAAACTATGAGGAAGCGATGATGAGCCCAGATCCCGCAAAATGGATTGTGGCCATGAAATCTGAGATGGGATCCATGTATGAGAACAAAGTGTGGACTTTGTTGGACTTGCCCGATGATCGGCAAGCCATAGAAAATAAATGGATCTTCAAGAAGAAGACTGACGTTGATGGTAATGTTACTGTCTACAAAGCTCGACTTGTTGCAAAAGGTTTTCGACAAGTTCAAGGAGTTTACTATGATGAGACTTTCTCACCCGTAGTGATGCTTAAGTCTGTCCAAATCATGTTTGCAATTGCGGCATTTTATGATTATGAAATTTGGCAAATGGATGTCAAAACTGCATTCCTTAATGGATTTCTTAAAGAAGAGTTGTATATGATGCAACCAGAAGGTTTTGTCAATCCAAAGGGTGCTAACAAATTGTGCAAGCACCAGCGATCCATTAATGGACTGGTGCAAGCCTCTCAGAGTTGGAATATATGCTTTGATAATGTGATCAAAGCATATGGTTTTATACTAACTTTTGGAGAATCCTGTATTTACAAGAAAGTGAGTGGGAGCTATGTAGCATTTTTAATATTATATGTGGATGACATATTGTTGATTGGAAATAATACAAAATTTCTGGATAGCATAAAAGGGTACTTGAATAAGAATTTTTCAATGAAAGACCTCGGTGAAGCTGCTTACATATTGGGCATCAAGATCTATAGATCAAGATGCTTAATTGGACTTCCACAAAGCACATACCTTGATAAAGTTTTGAAGAAGTTCAAAATGGATCAGTCAAAGAAAGGGTTCTTGCCTGAGTTACAAGGTGTGAAGTTGAGTCAGACTCAATGCCCGACCACTACAGTAGATAGAGAGAAAATGAAAGTCATTACGTATGCCTCAGCCATAGGTTCTATCATGTATGCAATGCTTGTCGGCGTTCTGGATACGGGGGTACCGAGACTTTCCTGCCTGTGGCGCACTACGTGGCTCCATCGACGGCCTGGTACGGCCAGCTTCAGCATAAGCAACTCAAGACCTTCGCGAGGGGCCAAGCCTCGCGAGGCAGACAACACCAAGACCTCCGAGGGGATCGTCCTCCCTAGGCTAGCTCCCAAGGAGCAGAGATTTCTATGCAAGGTGCACCTCACGAGGCTCAGCTGACGTGAGCCATGACGACCAAGGCCAGGCGGGCGCCAACGAGCGCAAAGTACTAGTTTCCTCTTCGGTGCAAAGGAGGCAAGCAGCAGGCGCGGAGTCTCGAGGAATCATCCAAAGGTTTCCATTCTGGTGCAACAAGACCAAGACCGCTAGGACGGCAGGACGGAGGTCATCGCCGAGCCCACCACAGTGTCACGACCAGAGGCTTTTACAGGTGAAGACCACTTTGGTCAGGATAGGATGTACTTGTTGTCTCCCTTCAAATCTGGCTGTTGTGGGAACCCTTCCCGCACCCATTTGGGAAGAGGACCAAGGCCACTATAAATAGGACCTAGCCACCACCATAGAAGGGAATCCGAACCCATCGAGTCCATTCCACCCTCACCATCTCACTAGCTCACTTGAGCTCAATAACACCTCACCTCCTGAGGCTATTCATCCACTATACTAGTTCATCCTCAGCCCCTCGTGGCAATCCACCACAAGGCTGGAGTAGGGTATTCCACCGCAAGGTGGCCCGGACCAGGATAAAATGTCGTGTCTTTCATTCCCCTTGATCTCAACGCGCTAGGCTGTGAGGTTTCGCGAGTAGCAGGCTGGGTAGGTTGAGATCTCCGCACGCTCCCCAGAGTTCGAACCTCTCAAGGGCTTGCGGACCCCGAAATCTGACATTTGGCGCGCGAGGTAGGGGTGCATCGGGGATCCGCCACTTTGTCCGCCACATCCCGCCATCGGCTTCTATGGCAGGTGCTCCTCTTCCGACTGGGCTGTTGCACACCTTTGGGGGAGCCATGGGCCTCCGCACTTTCACCCCCTGCCTTGCGATGGGTGGAGTGGCCACCCAAGTTCAGGCCGGAGATGCCGCCCCGCTACGACGGTGCGGCAGATTTGGCTGGCTTCCTCCACACGTACGAGGAAGCAGTTTGGGCAGCCGGTAGAGAGGACAAGGTGATGGCCAACTGGCTCCCCATGGCCCTCGTAGGCGTGTCGCGCGCCTGGCTGCTCAACCTGCCGGAGTCTTCTGTGGCCTCCTGGGAGGAGCTGCACGGCCTCTCCATCACTCACTTCGCGACACCGGTGCCACCCGCCATCGCAGCTCTCCTGGGTGGCTCGCAGGCACCACCCTCTGACTGCCACATCAAGCTGTTCTACCGCCAAGTAAGCACCGCCCAGGTGCAGTCGGGGGCTCCCCCGAGCTAGGCAGCACCCAAGGCCGACCTCACCTTCGGCCCAGAAGATCACCTTGCTATAGCAGCGGGAGCAGGCGCGTTACCGATGCTCTGCACTGCCACCATCTGCAACGTGGCAGTCACCAAGACCCTCATCAACGGTGAAGCTGGCCTCAATGTGCTCTCCCTGGAGGCATTCAGCTTGCTTCACGTGCCCCACAGCCGGCTCCGCCCGACCAAGCCTTTCTCCGGGGTCGGCAACGGATCTGCCAGCCCCTTGGGGCAGATCTGCCTCCTCGTCACTTTCGAGACTCACGACAACTACCGCACCGAGCTCATCGACTTCGACATCGCCCGGATCGACCTGCCATACAACTCCATCCTTAGGTACCCAGCCCTGGCCAAGTTCATGGTAGCAACTCATCCATCCTTCAACCTCATGAAGATGCCAGGAAGTAGGGGCATGTCCTCATGGTGGTAGGAGACACCAAGGACGCGCTGCAGGCCCTTAAGCTCGCCTTCAAGACCTCGTCGTCCACACAGTCAAGCAAGACAGAGGTCCCTGAGGCTTCGGGGGCAGCACCAGCCAAGAAGAAGCAGTTGTTTTCTGAAGACCGAGCCAAGACGAAGTAGGTGCCAGTTGATGAGGATGGGGCGTCAGGTGCCACACTCACCATAGGAGCTGGCCTCCCCCCGGCCCAAGAGAGAGTGTTGGTCAGCTTCTTGTGCACCAACAAGGAAGTGTTCGCATGGGAGCCCAAGGATCTGGTTGGGATCCCAAGGGGAATAATCGAGCACCACATGATGGTATGCCCAAACGTGCGCCCAGTGAAGCAGAAGGCCTGACGACAGTCCACTGAGAAGAAGGCGTTCATCATCCAAGAAACCCGCAAGTTGCAGGATGCTGGAGTCATGCAGGAGGTGTTGTACCCAGAGTGGTCGGCGAACCTAGTCATTGTCCCCAAGAAAGGAGGAAAGGACCGCATGTACATCGATTTCACCAACCTCAAGAAGGCTTGCCCTCAGGACCCCTTTCCCGCTTCCACGCATCGATCAGATCATCGACTCCACTGCCGAGTGCGACATGCTGTGCTTTTTTGATGCCTTTCAGGCTACCACCAGATCAAGATGGTTGTGCAAGATGTAGAGAAGGCGGTGTTCCTAACCCCCTGCGGGGTGTACTGCTACACCTACATGCCTTTCAGATTGCGTAATGCTGGGGCTACCTTCCAGCGGCTGATGCACATTGCCTTGGGCCGACAGCTTGGGAGGAACGCTGAGGCTTATGTTGATGACATAGTGGTGAATTCTCGGGAGGCGAAGACCCTGATCGAAGACCTGGAGGAAACATTTGCTAGCCTGCCCAAGGTGGACTTGCGGCTCAATCCTGAGAAGTGTGTGTTTGGGGTCCCCTCTGGCAAGCTGCTAGGTTTCCTGGTGTCGCACAGAGGAATCGAGGCCAACCCGGAGAAAGTCAAGGCCATAGAAGACATGAGCCCTCCGCAGACGCTCAAGGAGATGCAGAAGCTAGCAGGCTATGTGACCTCGCTGGGGCGCTTCATCTCCAAGATGGGGGAACACGCCCTCCTGTTCTTCAAGCTGATGAAGAGGCAGGGGCCATTTGAATGGACCCCTGAAGCTGACGCGGCTGTCGGTGTCAAAACCGGCGGATCTCGGGTAGGGGGTCCCGAACTGTGCGTCTAGGCGGATGGTAACAGGAGACAAGGGACACGATATTTTACCCAGGTTCGGGCCCTCTTGATGGAGGTAAAACCCTACGTCCTGCTTGATTAATATTGATGATGTGTGTTACAAGAGTAGATCTACCACGAAATCAAGGAGGCTAAACCCTAGAAGCTAGCCTATGGTATGATTGTTGTTCGTCCTACGGACTAAAGCCATCCGGTTTATATAGACACCGGAGAGGGCTAGGGTTACACAGAGTCGGTTACAATGGTAGGAGATCTACATATCCGTATTGCCAAGCTTGCCTTCCACGCCAAGGAAAGTCCCATCCGAACACGGGACGAAGTCTTCAATCTTGTATCTTCATAGCCTTGGAGTCCGGCCGATGATGATAGTTCGGCCATCCGGACACCCCCTAGTCCAGGACTCCCTCAGTAGCCCCTGAACCAGGCTTCAATGACGACGAGTCCGGCGCGCATATTGTCTTCGGCATTGCAAGGCGGGTTCCTCCTCCGAATAATTTATAGAAGATTGTGAACACCAGGATAGTGTCCGACTCTGCAAAATAAATTCCACGTACCACCGTTGAGAGAATAATAGTAGATATGACAGATATAGCCTTGGAACACGGAGACCGAAAGGTCTAGCGTGAATCATATAGTAGATATGATCAACATAGGGATGTTCACCATTGAAACTACTCCATGTCATGTGATGATTGGACATGGTTTAGTTGATTTGGATCACGTGATCACTTAGAGGATTAGAGGGATGTCTATCTAAGTGGGAGTTCTTAAGTAAAATGATTAATTGAACTTAAATTTATCATGAACTTAGTCCTGGTAGTATTTTGCAAATTATGTTGTAGATCAATAGCTCGCGTTGTTGCTTTCATATGTTTATTTTGATATGTTCCTAGAGAAAACTGTGTTGAAAGATGTTAGTAGCAATGATGTAGATTGGATCTGTGATCTGAGGATTGTCCTCATTGCTGCACAGAAGAATTATGTCCTTGATGTACCGTTAGGTGACGGACCTATTGCAGGAGCAGATGCAGATGTTATGAACGTTTGGCTAGCTCAATATGATGACTACTTGATAGTTTAGTGCTCCATGCTTAACGGCTTAGAATCGGGACTTCAAAGACGTTTTGAACGTCATGGGCCATATGAGATATTCCAGGAGTTGAAGTTAATATTTCAAGCAAATACCTGAGTTGAGAGATATGAAGTCTCCAACAAGTTCTATAGCGAAAAGATGGAGGAGAATTGCTCAACTAGTGAGCATGTGCTCAGATTGTCTGGGTACTACAATCGCTTGAATCAAGTGGGAGTTAATCTTCCAGATAAGATAGTGATTAACAGATTTCTCTAGTCACCATCACCAAAGTTAGTAGAACCTCGTGATGAACTATAGTATGCAAAGGATGACGAAAATGATTCCCGAGCTCTTCGTGATATTGAAATCGACGAAGGTAGAAATCAAGAAAGAGCATCAAGTGTTGATGATTGACAAGACCACTAATTTCAATAAAAGGGCAAAGGGAAAGAAAGGGAACTTCAAGTGACAAGTAAGTTGTCACTCCCGCGAAGAAGCCCAAAGCTGGACCAAAGCCTGAAACTGAGTGCTTACACTACAAAGGAAATGGTCACTGGAAACGGAAATGCCCTGAATATTTGGTGGATAAGAAGGATGGCAAAGTGAACAAGGGTATATTTGATATACAGGTTATTGATGTGTACCTTACTAGTTTTTATAGTAGCCCCTGAGTATTTGATACTTGTTAGGTTGCTAAAATTTAGTAACTCGAAACAGGAGTTACAGAATAAACAGAGACTAGTTGAGGGTGAAGTGACGATGTGTGTTGGAAGTGGTTCAAAGATTGATATGATCATCATCACACACTCTCTATACTTTCGGGATTAGTGTTAAGACTAAATAAATGTTATTTGGCGTTTGCGTTGAGCATGAATATGATTTGATCATGTTTATTGCAAAACGGTTATTCATTTAAAGTCAAAGAATAATTGTTGTTCTGTTTACATGAATCAAACCTTCAATGGTCATACACCCAATGAAAATAGTTTGTTGGATCTCGATCGTAGTGGTACACATATTCATAATATTGATGCCAAAAGATGCAAAGTTGATAATAATAGTGCAACATATTTGTGGCACTGCCGTTTGGGTCATATCGGTGTAAAGCGCATGAAGAAACTCCATAAAAAATGGACTTTTGGAATCACTTGATTATGAATCATTTGATGCTTGCGAACCGTGCCTTATGGGCAAGATGACTAAAACTCCGTTCTCCGGAACAATGGAACGAGCTACTGACTTATTGGAAATAATACATACCGATGTATGCGATCCAATGAGTGTTGCTCGTGGCAAGTATCGTTATTTTCTGACCTTCACAGATGATTTGAGCAGATATGGGTATATCTACTTAATGAAACACAAGTCTGAAACATTTGAAAAGTTCAAAGAATTTCAGAGTGAAGTGGAGAATCATCGTAACAAGAAAATAAAGTTTCTACGATCTGATCATGGAGGAGAATATTTGAGTTACGAGTTTGGCCTTCATATAAAACAATGTGGAATAGTTTCACAGCTCACGCCACATGGAACACCACAGCATAATGGTGTGTCCGAACATCATAACCGCACTTTATTGGATATGGTGCGATCTATGATGTATCTTACCGATTTACCACTATCGTTTTGGGGTTATGCATTAGAGACAGCTACATTCACTTTAAATAGGACTCCATCAAAATCCATTGAGATGCCGCCTTATGAACTGTGGTTTGGCAAGAAACCAAAGTTGTCGTTTCTTAAAAGTTTGGGGCTGCGATGCTTATGTGAAAAAGTTTCAAACCTGATAAGCTCGAACCTAAATCGGAGAAGTGTGTCTTCATAGAATACCCAAAGGAAACTGTTGGGTACACCTTCTATCACAGATCCGAAGGCAAAACATCCATTGCTAAAATTGGATCCTTTCTAGAGAAGGAGTTTCTCTTGAAAGATGTGAGTGGGAGGAAAGTAGAACTTGATGAGGTAACTGTACCTGCTCCCTTATTGGAAAGTAGTTTATCACAGAAATCAGTTCCTGTGATTCCTACACTAATTAGTGAGGAAGCTAATGATGATGATCATGAAACTTCAAATCAAGTTACTACAGAACCTCGTAGGTTTTCCAGTTTACGGTCTGCACCAGTGTGGTACGGTAATCCTATTCTGGAAGTCATGTTACTAGACCATGATAAACCTACGAACTATGAGGAAGCGATGATGAGCCCAGATTCCGCGAAATAGCTGGAGGCCATGAAATCTGAGATAGGATCCATGTATGAGAACAAAGTGTCAACTTTGGTGGACTTGCCCAATGATCAGCAAGCCATAGAAAATAAATGGATCTTCAAGAGGAAGACGGACACTGATAGTAGTGTTACTATCTACTAAGCTCGACTTGTTGCGAAAGGTTTTCGACAAGTTCAAGGTGTTGAATACGATGAGATTTTCTCACTCGTATCGATGCTTAAGTCTGTCCGAATCAAGTTAGCAATTGCCACATTTTATGAAATCTGGCAAATGGATGTCAAAACTGCATTCCTTAATGGATTTTTTAAAGAAGAGTTGTATATGATGCAGCCAGAAGGTTCTGTCAATCCTAAAGGTGCTAAACAAAATATGCAAGCTCCAGCGATCCATCTATGGACTGGTGCAAGCATCTCGGAGTTGGAATATACACTTTGATAAGTTGATTAAAGGATATAGTTTTATACAGACTTGCGGTGAAGCTTGTATTTACAAGAAAGTGAGTGGGAGCACCACAACATTTCTGATAAGTATATGTGAAAGACATATTGTTGATCGAAAATAATGTAGAATTATTCTTCAAAACATAAAGGAGTGTTTGAAAGGAGTTTTTTGAAAGAAAGACCTCGGTGAAGCTTCTTACATATTGAGCATCAAGATCTCTATAGAGATAGATCAAGACGCTTGATAAGTTTTTCAATGATTACATACCTTGACAAGATTTTGAAGTAGTTCAAAATGGAATAGTCAAAGAAAGAGTTCTTGCCTGTGTTACAAGGTGTGAAATTGAGTAAGACTCAAATCCCGACCACGACAGAAAATAGAAAGAGAATGAAAGTCATTCCATATGCATCAGTCATAGGTTCTATAAAAGTATGCCATGCTATGGACCAGACCTATTGTATACTCTGCCCTGGTTTGGCAAGGGAGTACAATAGTGATTTAGGAGTAGATCGCTGGACATAGGTCAAAATTATCCTTAGTGGAATAAGGATATGTTTCTCGATTATGGAGGTGACAAAAGGTTCGTCGTAAAGGGTTACGTCGATACAAGTTTTGGAACTGATCGAGATGACTCTAAGTCTCAATCTAGATATATATTAAAAGTGGGAGCAATTAGCTAGAGTAGCTCCACGCAGAGCATTGTAGACATAGAATATTTGCAAAATACATACGGCTCTGAATGTGACAGACTCGTTGACTAAAATTCTCTCATGAGCAAAACTTGATCATACCTTAGTACTCTTTGGGTGTTAATCACATAGCGATGTGAACTAGATTATTGACTCTATTAAACCCTTTGGGTGTTGATCACATGACGATGTGAACTATGGGTATTAATCACATACATATGTGAATATTGGTGATAAATCACATGGCGATGTGAACTAGATTATTGACTCTAGTGCAAGTGGGAGACTGAAGGAAATATGCCCTAGAGGCAATAATAAACTTATTATTTATTTCCTTACATCATGATAAATGTTTATTATTCATGCTAGAATTTTATTAACCGGAAACATGCTACATGTGTGAATACATAGACAAACTGAGTGTCACTAGTATGCCTCTACTTGACTAGCTCATTAATCAAAAATGGTTATGTTTCCTAGCCATGGATAAAGAGTTGTCATTTGATTAACGGGATCACATCATTAGGAGAATGATGTGATTGACTTGACACATTCCATTAGCTTAGCACTTGATCGTGTAGTATGTTGCTGTTGCTTTCTTCATGACTTATACATGTTCCTATGACTATGAGATTATGCAACTCCCGTTTACCGGAGGAACACTTTGTGTGCTACCAAACATCACAACGTAACTGGGTGATTATAAAGATACTCTACAGGTGTCTCCAAAGGTACTTGTTGGGTTGGCATATTTCGAGATTAGGATTTGTCACTCCGATTGTCGGAGAGGTATCTCTGGGCCCTCTCGGTAATGCACATCACTATAAGCCTTGCAAGCAATGTGACTAATGAGTTAGTTGCGGGATGATGCATTACATAACGAGTAAAGAGACTTGCCGGTAACGAGATTGAACTATGTATTGAGATACCGACGATCGAATCTCGGACAAGTAACATACCAATGACAAAGGGAACAACGTATGTTGTTATGCGGTTTGACAGATAAAGATCTTCTTAGAATATGTAGGAGCCAATATGAGCATCCAGGTTCCACTATTGGTTATTGACCGGAAACGTGTCTCGGTCATGTCTACATAGTTCTCGAACCCGTAGGGTCCGCACGCTTAAGGTTTCGATGACAGTTATATTATGAGTTTATGTTTTTATGTACCGAAGGAGTTCGGAATCCCGGATGAGATCGGGGACATGACGAGGAGTCTCACAATGGTCGAGACATAAAGATCGATATATTGGACGACTATATTTGGACTTCAGAAAGGTTCCGAGTGATTTGGGTATTTTTCGGGGTACTGGGGAGTTACGGGAATACGAGGAAGAAGTAATGGGCCTCATGGGCCAAGTGGTGGAAGAGAGGAGGAAGGGCGCGCGGCCCCCCTAGCCCAAACCGAATTGGACTAGGGGGCCGCCCCCCTTTCCTCCTTTTCCTCCCTCTCCTTCCTTCTCCTTCTCCTCCCCTTCCTTTCCCTCTCCTACTTGGATTAGGAAAGGATCCTACTCCCGGTGGGAGTAGGACTCCGCCCTGGCGCGCCTCCTCTTGGCCGGCCGCCCCCTCCCCCTTGATCCTTTATATACGGGGGCAGGGGGCACCTCTAGGCACAACAACAATTGATGGTTTGATCTTTTAGCCATGTGCGGTGCCCCCCTCCACCATAGTCCACCTCGATAATACTATAGCGGTGCTTAGGCGAAGCCCTGCGTCGGTAGAACATCATCATCGTCACCACGCCGTCGTGTTGACGAAACTCTCCCTCAACACTCGGCTGGATCGGAGTTCGAGGGACGTCATCGAGCTGAACGTGTGCTAGAACTCGGAGGTGCCGTAGTTTCGGTGTTGTATCGGTCGGGCCATGAAGACTATGACTACATCAACCGCTTTGTTCTAAAGCTTCCGCTTACGGTCCACGAGGGTACGTGGACAACACTCTCCCCTCTCATTGCTATGCATCACCATGATCTTGCGTGTGCGTAGGAATTTTTTTGAAATTACTACGTTCCCCAACAAAAAGGTCTCCAACAGCATCGAAGAATACGAAGGCCTACTCGCCGGCCTCAAGGCCACGGCGGTACGGGGATTGAAGCGCCTCACCATCAGGGGCGATTCCCAGCTCCTCATCAACTTCTCAAACAAAGAGTATGCCCCAAGGACGAGCACATGGAAGCATATCTGGAAGAGGTACATAAAATGGGGAAACAATTCTTGGGCTTAGAATTGCAGCACGTGCCGCGAGGCACGAACAAGGAGGCAGACGCCATCACCAAGAGGGCATCCAGGCGGTTACCTCAGGAGCCAAGAGTATTAGAAGAATGAATCTTCAAGCCATCGGCGGCAACCCCCACTGCGGCACCAACACCACCTCGGGAGGACTTACCCCAAGCACCAACTACCGGCGCCCCGGCCTGTGGCCCATCCTTAGGGGCTAGCCTGCTCCTCGCGCTCGAGCCTCAGGAGGTGTGCTGGATCGAGGAGTTCAAGACGTACCTGCTTCAGGGTACCTTGCCAGAGAAGGAGGAGGATGCCAAGCGCGTGGCTTGTCAGGCCACCACGTACTGCATCTGGGACGGTGAGATGTACCGCAAAAGGCCCAATGACATTTCTTTGCGATGCTTTTCCAGGGAGCAGGGGCTCGAGCTGTTGGCAGATGTATATGGTGGGGACTGCAGACACCATTCTTCATCACGCACCCTCGTGGGCAAGGCGTTCCGCAGTGGGTTCTATTGTCCCACGGCTATGCCACCGAGCTGGTGCGCTCATGCGAAGCCTGCCAGTTCCACACCAAACAGATCCACCAGCCCGCGCAGGGCCTCCAGACTATCCCGCTCACATGGCCATTCGCAGTCAGTGGGCTGGACATCTTAGGGCCATTTCCTCGAGCGCCAGGGGGCTACTACTACCTCTACGTCGCCATAGACAAGTTCACCAAGTGGGAGGAAGTAGAAGCCGTCCGCACCATCCCAGCCGGGTTAGCTGTCAAGTTCATCAAGGGCCTTGTGAGCCGGTTTGGGATCCCTAACCGCATCATCACCGACAACGGCCCGCAATTCACTAGCAACCTTTTTAAAACATACTGTGCTAACCTTGGAACACAGATATGCTATGCCTCAGTGGCGCACCCCAAGAGCAACGGCCAGGCCGAGCGCGCCAACGCAAAGGTCTTGAGAGGCATCAAGGAAAGGACCTTCAAGAAGAAGCTCGAGGCCTGCGGCAAGGGCTGGCTCGACGAGCTCCAGTCCGTGCTGTGGTCCATCCGCACCACTGCGACCAAGATGACGGGCAAGACACCATTCTTCCTCGTCTATGGAGCTAAAGCAGTTCTCCCACATGAGGTCACGCATTGCTCCACACGGGTCCTAGCGTTCGACGAGGCACGTCAGGACGCCATGCGGGTGTCGGTGTTCTGGGAATGGGGGTCCCCATACTTGCCTGCCTGCGGCCTACGGCGTGGCTCGAGGAGTGGCCCAGTACGGACCATATTCATCAACTCAAGCTCAAGACCCTCGCGAGGGGCCAAATCTCCCGGGAAGGACGACGCAAGGCTTTCACAGGAGCGGCCTCACCAGGCAGGCTCGCGAGGAGGCGGAGAGATCAAGGAAGGGGTACCTCGCGAGGTGCTCGTGATGCAAGCCATGACGATCGAGGCCAGGTGGGCGCCAGGCGGGCGCCGGCTTGTCCAGTGTCCTTGTTTCCTCTTTGGTGCAAAGGGGGAAAGCGCATGCGCTGAGTACCGAGGCATCAGGCAAAGGTTACCATTTCGGTGCAACAAGACCAAGACTAGAAGAGCGGCAGGACGGAGGTCACTATGGAGCCCAAGATGGCGTCATCGCTAGTGCCTTTGGCACTCGAAGACCAACTTTAGTCAGGATAACTTGTACTATGTGTTCCCCTTCAAAATGGCCGTCGTTGGTCCCTTCCCGCTCAATATTTGGGAAGAGGACCAGGGCCTCTATAAATAGGGCTAGCCACCACAGTAGGAAGGCGATCGGAGGATCAATCGATCGAACCATCCCCAAGCAGAACACCAACACATCCCTCGCGAGGCTGTTCTTCCCTTGTACTATTCATCATCAGTCCCAGAGGCAATCCACCACACCACAAACTAGAGTAGGGTATTACACCACAACGGTGGCCCGAACTAGCATAAACCTCGTGTCCCTTGTGTTGTTCATCGGGTAGTCTAGATTCGTAGCGAGGCGTTCGGGCATGGATTGGTAGGAGGAAGATCGCCAGGTAGGGGTGCGCCGAAATCTTTCTTCTGCTGTTCCGCGTTCGATCGATCGTCGCATCCATGGCTGACACTCGCCAAGTTCGTGCTGAGCGTCGGGCTGCTCTCGCCGCCCGCATCACCCAGACGGCTCCCGTCGGTGGGCCTCCCGTTGTTCTTCGTCGCCTGCCGCCAACGCCGCCACCGACCCGGCGGGGAACGAGCAGCAGGCGTCGTTGCTGCACCCCTCGGTGCGGCGGGATGGCCGCATCGCCACTCCGTCACTGAACCCAGCTGATTCGTTGTCGCACACTCATCACGCTCCCACGGATGCGCAGGCCACGCTGCTCCTGGCACCCGAGCTCCTTCACTACCGCCCGTCGACGACCTCTATGACAAGTGGCTCGCCCGCATCACCGAGCTCCACTATAAGAAATATGTCAACTTATGACCTTCTGTCAGTGACCCTGGAAGAATTGGTCATAGATTTCTGACCATTTGAGACCAATTGGTCAAAAGCTGTTCGAGGGGCTCCAAACCCTAAACCATTGCGACCATTTTGGTCAGAAAGGTCATAATTTCCTTACATGAAATGGTCATAAAGCTAACAGTGCTAGTCCGCTGCCTTATTTCTAGTTGTTAATGACCAATATAGATGGTCATAGCCTTGTAAATTGTGGTGGGTTGCTATGACTAGGCGCCACCTCATCAGTTTTGCCTATGTCTCATGTCCATGTGGCAGTTTTTGCCCTAGGTTGTGAAGCAACCTATATTTCTGTCATTCCCAAAATTCCCAAAAAAATCTCATAAATTCTTTGGGTCATATCTTCGTCAAATATGTAAAAACCTTCCTTGCCTAGTTCAAAAATAATTCAAAAATATTCATTTTCCTATTCTGTTCAGAGTAACAGTTTGTGAAGGAAGTACCACTTTCGCATGTCCAAATAGTATCCATTTTCTACAATGCTTTCCTATGCCCAAATAACCATCCTCCACCAAATGCCAGCTCAATCCATTCATTATTTTGAGCCGAGCTTCAACATTCGTATTTATGTCCAGTGTGGTGGTTTGCAAAGCAAGTACCACCTAGGCTCCTCCTTTTGAGCTGAAAATTTGTGAAAACGGTCTTCTTAGTAACTGATCATCCTCAGCCAAAACTCACGCCCATTAGCCTTGTACATTTCCCGTACCGCTAATCAAACACTTGGCTGCTAATTCATGTTTGTGCATCGATTGGTCTCCTCGTGAGAATCTTATGTTGTAATTTTCTTCCTAGCACCAACCTGGGGAGTTCCCAACCCACTAGACATGCCTAGGCCGCCCAGAACACATGGCAACGCCACGGTCACGCGGTGACCACGCGGCGGGCATGCGAGTTTACGCGCTCTAGAGTTGGGGCCCTCGGCCACCGCCCAAACCTCGACGTATCGCCACCAAACCATGTATTTATCATTAAATAGGTCCTTATGTAACTAGAAATGATTTTTGGAAAAAATAAATAGCAAACTATGAGGCAGCTGCAGTTCAAATTTGACCCGCTTCCAGCTGAATCGGCAGAAATTTGTCTTTTTCACGAGAGGTGGATCAAAATATTTTACACCAGACCATTTTGTCAATTGTGCATTAAATATGGCCTAGTATTTTATAAAAATGTTTCGGTCCAATTTTGCAACAATTATTTGGTAGTTCCTTCACAAAAAAACCTCCTTTCGGGCACTCGAAAAATGGAAAATGGTTTTTTCGTCCAACGAAAATGAAAACTTCCTTAGGCAACATTGTTTGCTATTCCAATATGCACCCTTGTGCACAATATGAGATCATTTGAACAAACTATGCCATGAATGTGGCCATAAGATTGATCATTTGGCTTGAAAGCCATGAATCTTCACACTTGATAGCTCATTTCTGAGAACACTTTTTTAAAATAATTACCGTACTACAAGTTTATTATTTTTCCTGCAAACCTGGTCACATATAATGACACAATGCGAAGGTTTTCCAATTTTTTGATTTTTTTTGAATATTTTATGTCCGTTTCAAAATGCGGTCAAAATGGCAGGCTTGACCGTTCCTAGCTACTGGTTGAATCTTGGAAAACTTTTGGTGTTTCTCTGATTAAATAGATACTTATGTACCTAGAAATGATTTTTTTAAAAAATAAATAGCAAACTATGAGGCAGCTGTAGTTCAAATTTGACCCGCTTCCAACTGAATCGGCGGAAATTTGTCTTTTTCACGAGAGGTGGATCAAAAGTTTTTACACCCAACCATTTTGTCAATTGTGCATTTAATATATCCTAGTATTTTAGAAAATTGATTTGGTCCAATTTTGCAACAATTATTTGGTAGTTCCTTCAAAAAAAAACCTCCTTTCAGGCACTCGGAAAATGAAAAATGGTTTTTTCGTCCAAAGAAAATGAAAACTTCCTTAGGCAACATTGTTTGCCATTCCAATATGCACACTTGTGCACAATATGAGATCATTTGAACAAACTATGCCATGAATGTGGCCATAAGATTGATCATTTGGCTTGAAAGCCATTGATCTCCATACGTGATAGCTTGTTTCTAAGAACAGTTTTTAAAATAATTGTCGTATTACTAGTTTGTTATTTTTCCTAGGAACTTGGCCACATATGATGACGCAATGCGAAGGTTTCCCAATTTTTTGATTTTTTTGAATTTTCTATGCCCGTTTCAAAATGCGGTCAAAACGGCGGGCTTGACCGTTCCTAGCTAGTGGTTGCATCTTGGAATTTTTTTGGGTGTTTCTATGATTAAATAGATACTTATGTACATAGAAATGATTTTTGTAAAAAATAAAGAGCAAACTATGAGGCAGCTACAGTTCAAATTTGACCCGCTTCCAGCTGAATCGGCAACAATTTGTCTTTTTCACCAGAGGTGGATCAAAACTTTTTACACCCAACCATTTGGTCAATTGTGCATTAAACATGGCCTAGTATTTTATAAAATTGATTTGGTCCAATGTTGCAACAAATATATTATAGGTACTTCACAAAAAAACTTAGTTTGGGCACTCGAAAAATGATTAAAAATAGCTAGAAAGATAAAAATGCATGCAAATTGGCGATCATCCAAAAAATGTGGTCTAACTTCAGAGAAAAATTTAGTTGTGCCATTTTGCAAAATATTTTTGACAGCTGCTTCACAAAACACCCATAGTTTTAGTACTTAGAAACTATGTTAAACCATAAATTTTCTGAGCCAATCAGGTCTCATCCCACGGATCACCCCCCTTAGCCGATCTGAACCGTCCGTTCTAGCCGATCTGAACCGTAGACCTCTCAGCAGCCTAATCCTAACCCTAGCAGCCCGCGCCCGCCTCTCTCTCCCCCTCTCCGCCGACTCTCTCTTTCCCCTTCTCCCCGATCCAGATCCAGCCCGCGCCCCGTCCTCGGCCGACGCCCCGTCCCCTGCCGCAGCCACGACGTCAGATCCCTCCGCCCGCTCGCGCCACCCACCTTCGGATCCCTCCACCCGCTCGCGGCACCCACCTTCGGATCCCTCCGCCAGTTCCCTCCCCTTCCCGCACCCCCACGCGCGCGATCCAGGCGGAGATGGACGCCGCCGCCGCCGTCGCCCCCCATCCCCACCGTCGACGGCCACCACCTCCTCGAGCAGGCGAGGCGGATTGGCGGCCTTGGCTACGCCGATCTGGCGGACACAGCCTCAATCCGGAGGGAGGGATTTGGCAGCCATGGTGATGGGGGTCGCCTTCCTCCTCCCTCCCCTCGACGCCCTCCATGGCAGCTGGAGGTGGGCAAGTCCGGCAAGGCAGTGTGCATCGAATGCCATGGGCGCAAGTCGGAAGCTGCAGGGCGAGATCGACCGCGTGCTCAAGAAGGTCCAGGAGGGCGTCGACGTCTTCGACAACATCTGGAACAAGGTCCCCCCTCCTCTTCCCCTTCTCCCCCACCCCGATTCTCAGGATTTTGCATGGTTTCTCATGATTCTCCGGGGTCTCGGCTAGGTCTATGACACCGCGAATGCGAACCAGAAGGAAAAGTTCGAGGCGGACCTCAAGAAGGAGATCAAGAACCTGCAGCACTACCGCGACCAGATCAAGACCTGGATCCAGTCCAGCGAGATCAAGGACAAGAAGGTGACCGACCCCCTTCCTTTCACCTCTTTCTCTATGTAGTAGTAGTATGTATGTTGCCTGGATGGATGGAACTGCCTGTGCAGCTACTGCTGCCTCCTCCTTCCTTCATGTTATATTGTATTGAACTATATAATGGGTTGCAAACCTATGGAACTTTGTACACAAAGCATGATCGCTGATCTTTCTCGCTTGCTAGACAAACTTCCAGACAATACTGTCCATGTTACTTGTATAAAAACAAAGTAAATGACATAACTGCTCCTACACGTAGCATTTTTAGTGGTACTCAGCAAGAACAGAGCAATGTTTCCTTTATTTGAGTCTTGTATCAATGCATTGTTTCCAGCAATACTCTAAAATGGGTTTGATTTAATCTCATGTTTTAGTAATCTAGCACTTTGGAGCTGCAGCGTAAATAAATTGTTGCCCCTCGAATGGTTTGAGTGCCATGAAGAATTGTTTATCATGCTTGTATGAATTGACTCACATAAACTCTACATTCCTCTGCTTGATTCAGCAGTGTTAGTTGCGACCTGTTATTTTGTGGACAATGAACTACTCCCTCCGTTCCTAAATATATGACCTTTTGGTTATTCAATTTGAATTACCAAAACGTCATATATTTAGGAATGGAGGGATTAAATGATTATAATCAAAAGAGAACTGCTAAATGGAAGAAGATTTTATAATCACAGAAAATTTGACAGCTTCTCTGTTTGTAAAAATTGTTGCTAGCTCTGTCTGTAAGCCCATATTTACTTGTTTCTTCCATTTAGATGGAGCAGGAGCCCTCCATGGACGACATCGACGAGGAGGAAATCAACTCCCCAAACAAGGTTTGATCCTTACTGTGATGTTTTTCCTATCGCTGCTATGTTGTAGTCTAGTTTCTGTTGTGGTTGTGAAACCAAACTAGGGTGGCCTGATTGATGAGGTCCTGTATCTGGCCTTGGTCTTAGTTCATATCATATTTGTTCCTTCCTGTATGGTGCATTCTTGGTTAATGCTCACGGACTAGCTAGCTAAGGTGGTTGTTTTGCTACTGAATGAATGTTGTTTCAGTTTGTACCTCATCTAGCTAAGTTTTAGTTCTCTAAACTAGATGGCTATGCAGTTTCGGTTTACTCGGTCTAGTGATCCTGTTTTTGGATTTCTGCGGCTGTTCTCTAAACTGAATTTGGTTCAGTTAAAAAACTGCACTACTTGACTGTTTAGGGCAGCGAGCTTCTAACTGAAAAACGAGTTTGTTATGCTCATAATTTCAAGTTAGCCTCTACATATGAGTTGTAAAGCATGTTCTAAGGTTTCCGTAGAGTACTTATTTGCTTCGTTTGGATGTACGGTTTGAGAGCAGCCGTCTATTTAGTTTGCTGTCCAGAAATATATGCATGACTTCACTTGATTATATTCCTAACTTTTATGATTTATAACCCGCAGATTTTGGGCTTCATTCGTCAAAAGTTGGTGTACAAGGAACTCCAGGAGAAGAATCCCAACGAAAACCCGCACCCACCGCACCCAACAATGTGTTTAGCACCCACCGCGTCGTCGAAGCCGGCCAAGTCGGGTGGAGGCAAGCAGAAGAAGTGGAGCAAGGGCAAGCAAAAGGAGAAGGTGAACAACACGGTGATCTTCGACCAGGCCACCTACGACAAGCTGCTCACCAAGGTGCCCAAGTACAAGCAGATCATGCCCTCCGTCCTGTCCGAGCGACTCAGGGTAACGCACTCCCTCTGGATTTGTTATTCTTACTTGCTTCCTTCCTTCCTATGTGAAGTGACATCTGGGGATGGTAGGATATGTGTGTGATGCATCATGGCTCCTGGTCAAGTACTTTACTGTGATGCTCTGTTTTGGGGTCAGTCTGTACAATTGTAAGAACACACCCATGTGCTAGTGTTATGAATTGATTGGATGCTGGATTCGGCTGCTGCATCAGTTTTTTGTGCAGATTTTGCTTGGTGTGCCATGTTATAGATAGGGTGCAGTGGATTTGATATGGCCATCTGGTTATCATTTATGTCATGTGTCACAGATATTCAACATAGCCATTGATTTGTAGTGTTTCATATAGTTAAATGTGGTTTGATGCTGCTGCTTTACACTTAATTAACATGTCCCTGCTTCTTACTGTCAACAATATGTGCCTGACATGCCTTGTTCATTAGAACTACTGATTGATGTGAGCACCGTGCATTTTCAAGTATGCACAATGTATATTAGTGTGTCATATGTTTGTTTGATTTTTATGGTGCTGCAGATCAACGGGTCGCTGGCTCGCAGGGCCATCAAGGACCTAATGGAGAGGGGACTCATCAGGATGGTGTCAATCTAGTCCAGCCAGCAGATCTTCACCAGGGCAACAAACACTGCCACCAGTCATGTTAATATTCACCTGTATTTTATATTTGAATAGCTGTTTGTACTGCCCAAATAGAGAAGACGTGTTTGGCTGTTGAATACCTGATTGTAAAGTACTTTGTTTGGCTGTTGTTTGAAATTTTATGTGTTATTGGCTCTGTTTGAATCAAGTTATTGGTTGCTGCCCAAATAGAGAAGACGTGGGTCCTTTAAAATGAAAAAAAA
Organism: Triticum aestivum; assembly: GCF_018294505.1. Lineage (NCBI taxonomy): Eukaryota > Viridiplantae > Streptophyta > Magnoliopsida > Poales > Poaceae > Triticum > Triticum aestivum. Next base: position 560,884,955 of record NC_057801.1, read on the forward strand.
CTGACAAGTGGGACCTAATTAGATAACCTGACTAGTGGGACCTGGTCCAAAATGGATTCTAAAAAGGCTGAGGCCCAAATAAGAAATCGAAGCAAAAAGGCCAAAGGCCTAGAAAAATAAAAGGCTGAATTGTTGGGCCTGGCCCATGTAGCTGACCAAAATGAACAGGGAAACAATACATTAAAAGGCTGAATTAATGGGCTCGGCCCATATAAACACCCAATTGGATCGAGCTGAATCTTGTGCCACATCAGCTTGCCACGCTGGATGCCTACGTGGCCTAGGGGAGGTTGCTAGTGACCAAAACGCCACAGTAGGAATATTTTGGTCGTAAACGTCTTTGACCATTCCAGAAGAAAGGTTGCTATAGTCAGTTTACGACGGCCAGCTTTTGACCTTCTGTGTTTGGTCACAAAAAGGTCATAAATGGAAATTTGTGACCTTTCAGTGACCAATAGTAGTGGTCATAAGTTGACATATTTCTTGTAGTGCTCGTCAGCGCCACAGGGGGCTCTCCTGCACCGTCCCTCTCGTCGCCTCACCCTCCGTCCTGCGTAGGCGACGCAGCTCAGGAGGTGCCTCCGCCACCTCCTCCCCAAGAAGGTGCCCTAGCTCCAAGGCGTGCGGCCCCTATACGAGACCCACCACGTCCGGCGCCCGCACGGCAAGAAGGGAGCTGCCAACAAATCCCTTGTCCCCGAGAAGGTGCTCGCGTGCTCCATGTACCGGCACACCAAGACTGCATCCCTACGTCAGCACGTCAAGACCCCGCACGGCCCCTGGCAGCGGCACGAGGGAATCCCCAGGAGCAAGCCCCGCATCGGCAAAAGGCTCCGGTGGCTACCGCCGGCTACCGCGCCTTCACCACCGAGCTTCGCAGTGTCGCCTGGCCGGGCAAGTTCAAGCCGAATCTACCTCCTCGCTACGACAGCACTGCTGACCCCGCGGAGTTCCTGCAGCTCTACGAGCTGGGTATCGAAGCGGCCAACAGAGATGAAAAGGTCATGGCCAATTGCCTTCCCATGACGCTCAAATATGGTGCCCGCACCTGGCTCCTGAACCTGCCTCCTGGCACGATCTCCTCTTGGGACGAGATGTGCACCCGCTTCATCGCCAACTTCCAGGGCACTCGCGACCATCCTCCGATCGTGAGTGACCTGCGCCGCATCAAGCAGCAACCTGGAGAGACCTTGCAGAAGTACATGCAGTGCTTCAACAGCGCATGCCTCAAGATTCCCAAGCTGACCGGGGAGGCCATCATCTCGGCATTCTCCGACGGTGTTCGTGATGTCAAGATGGAGGAGCTGGCGATCCATGAGGATCTATGCACCCCTCTGGAGCTGTTCAACCTAGCGACCAAGTGCACAAGGGCTGAGGAAGGGCGCCTCTCCCTTCTCGAGCTCCAAGCTGCTGACCCAGAAGAGAAGAAAGCCAAGGCCAAGGATGTGAAGCGCAAGGGAGCAGCCGTTCTCGTAGGAGAGCCAGACACGAAGCACGTTAGGGACCAGCCAGAGTCGTCCAAGGGTAGCCGGTACTGCGTGTACCACGACCTCCACACCCACAACACAAATGAATGCCAAGAGATCAGGGTCGTGCAAGAAGGACACATCGGTCGACGCCCCGAGCGCAATGATCGGGGCTACGGCCGAGGAGGAGGAAGAGGTGGAGGACGATGGGACGACCGAGGCCCTCGCCAGGAGTGGCGTGGCCGCCCTCGCGAGGACTGCTGGCATGACCAGGCTCGCGAGGGGGCTTGGAGGGATCAACCTCGCGAGGATCGCCCGCAGGGCAACGCAGGCCTTCCTCCTCTGACGCCACCGTCAAGAAGGAATGACGACCATCATTAGGACGAGGGGGCTGGGGGCTTCCAGGAGCCGCGCTCTATCACTTGCATCTTGGGCGGTGCGTAGGCCCCAGCCTCTCAGCCATCTTCAAGCAGTTCGCTCGCGAGGTGAACGCAGTCCTCCCCAAGCTCAAGGCCACGCGCCCTCTCAGGTGGTCCACGTACGCCATCACGTTCAGCTCAGCAGACCAGCTCAAGTGTGCGGCTACGGCTGGTGTCCTCCTTATGCTTTGCTCCCCAGTCATCAGCAATGTGCAAGTCACCAGGACCCTCATCAATGGCGGCGCAGGACTCAACATTCTGTCCGTCGAGACGTTCAACAATCTCCAATGACCGTATGATCAGGTTCAGCCAACCAAGCCTTTCTCAGGAGTCACTGACGGTCCACCACCCCGATAGGGCAGGTTTGCCTCCCTGTCACCTTCAGGCAGCGCAAGAACTACCATACTGAGATCATGACTTCGACGTTGCCCACATTCGCCTGCCATACAATGCCATTCTCGGGTATCCGGCCCTGGTCAAGTTCATGGAAATGACCCACCATGGTTACAATGTCCTCAAGATGCCGGGAAGCAGCGGAGTCATCACAGTCCCCTGCAAAGAGAAAGACGCGGTGTGCTCTCTCGAGCGCCTTCCAAGCTGCATCAGTTGAGGACCCAGACAACAAGAGTGGGAACCTTCCCGAGGCAGTTCCTAAGAAGAAGGAGACATCACCCAGCTCAAGGTCTCAGGAGGCAGGCGCCTTTGGAGGCACCGCGTCAGGATCTGCGCCCGTGCCAAGGGCGCCTCCCTCCATCGCATAGGAAGGCGTGCCCAGTGCCCTCCTCAGCAAGGCTCGTGGGCTCTCTCCTGGAGGGCCTCATACCTTGCCAAGGTTGTGTGAGAGGCACTCAGCACCACTTAGAGGCGCACTTCATGGCGCATTTCCCTCAGGGAAGCATGGGTCAAGGAAGGCCCAACCCTCAGGAGTTCGTCACCAAGGTCACTCAGGAAATGCAGGTGTTGGGGAATGTTGCAGAAAATAAAAATTTTCTATGCTTCACCAAGATCAATCTATGGAGTCATCTAGCAACAGAGAGAGGAGTGCATCTACATACGCGAGCGGAAGCGTTCAAGAGAACGGGGTTGAGGGAGTCGTACTCGTCGTGATCCAAATCACTGAAGATCCTAGTGCCGAACGGACGGCACCTCCGCGTTCAACACACGTACGGTTGGGGAAGACGTCTCCTCCTTCTTGATCTAACAAGGGGGAAGGATAGGTTGATGGAGATCCAGTAGCACAATGGCGTGGTGGTGGAAGTAGCGGCGATCTCGACAGGGCTTCGCCAAGCTCAGCGAGAGGGAGAGGTGGTACGGGGGGAGAGGGAGGCGCCAGGGACTAGGGTGCGGCTGCCCTCCCTCCCCTCTCTTTATATAGGGGTCCTAGGGGTGCGCCGCCCCCTAGAGATCCCATCTCAAGGGGGGGCGGCGGCCTAGGGGGTGACTTGCCCCCCAAGTCAAGTGGGGCGCCCCCACCCCTAGGGTTTCCAACCCTAGGAGCAGGGGGAGGCCCAAGGGGGGTGCACCAGCCCACCAGGGGCTGGTTCCCTTCCCTCTTCAGCCCACGTGGCCCTCCGGGATAGGTGGCCCCACTCGGTGGACCTCCGGGACCCTTCCGGTGGTCCTGGTACAATACCGGTGACCCACGAAACTTTCCCGGTGGCCGAAACTGGACTTCCTATATACAATTCTTCACCTCCGGACCATTCCGGAACTCCTCGTGACGTCCGGGATCTCATTCGGGACTCCGAACAACTTTCGGGTTACCGTATACTAATATCTCTACAACCCTAGCGTCACCGAACCTTAAGTGTGTAGACCCTACGGGTTCGGGAGACATGCAGACATGACCGAGACGACTCTCCGGTCAATAACCAACAGCGGGATCTGGATACCCATGTTGGCTCCCACATGTTCCTCGATGATCTCATCGAATGAACCACGATGTCGAGGATTCAAGTAATCCCATATACAATTCCCTTTGTCAATCAGTATGTTACTTGCCCGAGGTTCGATCGTCGGTATCCCAATACCCCGTTCAATCTCGTTACCGACAAGTCACTATACTCGTACCGTAATGCATTATCCCGTGACAAAACACTTGGTCACGTTGAGCTCATTATGATGATGCATAACCAAGTGGGACCAGAGATACCTCTCCGTCATACGGAGTGACAAATCCCAGTCTCGATCCGTGTCAACCCAACATATACTTTCGGGGATACCTGTAGTATACCTTTATAGTCACCCAGTTATGTTGTGATGTTTGGTACACCCAAAGCACTCCTACGGTATTCGGGAGTTACAGGATCTCATGGTCTAAGGAAATGATACTTGACATTGGAAAAGCTCTAGCAAACGAACTACACAATCTTGTGCTATGCTTAGGATTGGGTCTTGTCCATCACATCATTCTCCTAATGATGTGATCCCGTTATCAACGACATCCAATGTCCATAGTCAGGAAACCATGACTATCTGTTGATCAACGAGCTATTCAACTAGAGGCTTACTAGGGACATGTTGTGGTCTATTTATTCACACATGTATTATGATTTTCGGATAACACAATTATAGCATGAATAATAGACAATTATCATGAACAAGGAAATATAATAATAATCATTTTATTATTGCCTCTAGGGCATATTTCCAACAGTCTCCCACTTGCACTAGAGTCAATAATCTAGTTACATTGTGATGAATCGAACACCCATAGAGTTCTGGTGTTGATCATGTTTTGCTCGCGGAAGAGGTTTAGTCAACAGATCTGCGACATTCAGATCCGTATGCACTTTGCAAATATCTATGTCTCCATCTTGAACATTTTCACGAATGGAGTTGAAGCGACGCTTGATGTGCCTGGTCTTCTTGTGAAACCTGGGCTCCTTGGCAAGGGCAATAGCCCCAGTGTTGTCACAGAAGAGGGTGATTGGCCCCGACGCATTGGGTATGACTCCTAGGTCGATGATGAACTCCTTCATCCAGATTGCTTCATACGGTGCCTCTGAGGCTGCCATTTACTCCGCTTCACATGTAGATCCCGCCACGACACTCTGCTTGCAACTGCACCAGCTTACTGCCCCTCCATTCAAAATATACACGTATCTGGTTTGTGACTTAGAGTCATCCAGATCTGTGTCGAAGCTAGCGTCGACATAACCCTTTACGACGAGCCCTTCGTCACCTCCATAAACGAGAAACATATCCTTAGTCCTTTTCAGGTACTTCAGGATATTCTTGACCGCTGTCCAGTGTTCCATGCCGGGATTACTTTGGTACCTTCCTACCAAACTTACGGCAAGGTTTACATTAGGTTTGGTACACAACATGGCATACATGATAGACCCTATGGCTGAGGCATGGGGGACGACACTTATCTTTTCTCTATCTTCTTCCGTGGTCGGACATTGAGCCGAGCTCAATTTCACACCTTGCAACACAGGCAAGAACCCCTTCTTGGACTGATCCATATTGAACTTCTTCAATATCTTATCAAGGTATGTGCTTTGTGAAAGACCTATGAGCCGTCTCGATCTATCTCTATAGATCTTGATGCCTAATATGTAAGCAGCTTCTCCAAGGTCCTTCATTGAAAAACACTTATTCAAGTAGGCCTTAATGTTGTCCAAAAGTTCTATATCATTTCCCATCCAAAGTATGTCATCCACATATAATATGAGAAATGCTACAGAGCTCCCACTCACTTTCTTGTAAACGCAGGCTTCACCACAAGTATGCATAAACCCAAACGCTTTGATCATCTCATCAAAGCAAATGTTCCAACTCCGAGATGCTTGCACCAGCCCATAAATGGATCGCTGGAGCTTGCATACCTTGTTAGCATTCTCAGGATCGACAAAACCTTCCAGCTGCATCATGTACAGTTCTTCCTTAAGATAGCCGTTAAGGAATGCCGTTTTGACGTCCATTTGCCATATCTCATAATCATAGTATGCAGCAATTGCTAACATGATTCGGACGGACTTCAGCTTCGCCACGGGAGAGAAAGTCTCATCGTAGTCAACCCCTTGAATTTGCCGATAACCCTTAGCGACAAGTCGAGCTTTATAGATGGTAACATTACCATCCGCGTCCGTCTTGTTCTTAAAGATCCATTTATTTTCTATCGCTCGCCGATCATCGGGCAAGTCTGTCAAAGTCCATACTTTGTTTTCATACATGGATCCTATCTCGGATTGCATGGCTTCAAGCCATTTGTTGGAATCTGGGCCCGCCATCGCTTCTTCATAGTTCGAAGGTTCACCATTGTCTAACAACATGATTTCCAGGACAGGGTTGCCATACCACTCTGGTGTGGAACGTGTCCTTGTGGACCTACGAAGTTAAGTAGCAATTTGATCCGAAGTACCTTGATCATCATCATTAATTTCCTCTTCAGTTGGTGTAGGTACCACAGGAACATCTTCCTGAGCTGCACTACTTTCCGGTTCAAGAGGTAGTACTTCATCGAGTTCTACTTTCCTCCCACTTACTTCTTTCGAGAGAAACTCTTTCTCCAGAAAGGACCCGTTCTTGGAAACAAAGATCTTGCCTTCGGATCTAAGGTAGAAGGTATACCCAATGGTTTCCTTAGGGTATACTATGAAGACGCATTTTTCTGATTTGGGTTCGAGCTTTTCAGGTTAAAGTTTCTTGACATAAGCATCGCATCCCCAAACTTTTAGAAACGACAGCTTAGGTTTCTTCCCAAACCATAATTCATACGGTGTCGTCCCAACGGATTTAGACGGTGCCCTATTTAAAGTGAATGTAGCTGTCTCTAGAGCGTATCCCCAAAATGATAGCGGTAAATCGGTGAGTGACATCATAGATCGCACCATATCCAATAGAGTGCATTACGATGTTCGGACACACCGTTACGCTGAGGTGTTCCAGGCGGTGTGAGTTGTGAAACAATTCCACATTTCCTTAAGTGCATACCAAATTCGTGACTTAAATATTCTCCTCCAGGATCTGATCATAAGAACTTTATTTTTCGGTCATGTTGATTCTCTACCTCATTCTGAAATTCCTTGAACTTTTCAAAGGTCTCAGACTTGTGTTTCATCAAGTAGACATACCCATATCTACTTAAGTCATCTGTGAGAGTGAGAACATAATGATAGCCTCCGCGAGCCTCAACGCTCATTGGACCGCACACATCAGTATGTATGATTTCCAATAAGTTGGTTGCTCGCTCCATTGTTCCGGAGAACAGAGTCTTGGTCATTTTGCCCATGAGGCATGGTTCGCATGTGTCAAATGATTCATAATTGAGAGACTCTAAAAGTCCATCAGCATGGAGCTTCTTCATGTGCTTGACACCAATGTGACCAAGGCGGCAGTGCCACAAGTATGTGGTACTATCGTTATCAACCTTACATCTTTTGGTATTCACACTATGAGTATGTGTAACATCACGTTCGAGATTCATCAAGAATAAACCATTGACTAGCGGGGCATGACCATAAAACATATCTCTCATATAAATAGAACAACCATTATTCTCGGATTTAAATGAGTAGCCATCTCGTATTAAACGAGATCCAGATACAATGTTCATGCTCAAAGCTGGCACTAAATAACAATTATTGAGGTTTAAAACTGATCCCTTAGGTAAATGTAGAGGTAGCGTGCCGACGGCGATCACATCGACCTTGGAACCATTCCCGACGCGCATCGTCACCTCGTCCTTCGCCAATCTCCGCTTATTCCGCAGCTCCTGCTTTGAGTTACATATATGAGCAACGACACCGGTATCAAATACCCAGGAGCTACTACGAGTACTGGTAAGGTACACATCAATTACATGTATATCACATATACCTTTAGTGTTGCCGGCCTTCTTGTCCGCTAAGTATTTGGGGCAGTTCCGCTTCCAGTGTCCCTTTCCCTTGCAATAAAATCACTCAGTGTCAGGTTTGGGTCCATTCTTTGGCTTCTTCCCGGCAACTGGTTTACCGGGTGCGGCAACTCCCTTGCCGTCCTTCTTGAAGTTCTTCTTACCCTTGCCTTTCTTGAAACCAGTGGTTTTATTAACCATCAACACTTGATGCTCCTTTTTGATTTCTACCTCCGCTGATTTCAGCATTGAAAATACTTCAGGAATAGTTTTCACCATCCCCTGCATATTGTAGTTCATCACAAAACTCTTGTAGCTAGGTGGGAGCGACTGAAGGATTCTGTCAATGACCGCCTCGTCCGGGAGGTTAATGTCCAGCTGGGACAAGGAGTTGTGCAACCCAGACATTTTGAGTATGTGCTCACTGACAGAACTATTTTCCTCCATCTTACAACTGTAGAACTTGTCGGAGACTTCATATCTCTCGACCCGGGAATGAGCTTGGAAAACCATTTTCAGCTCCTCGAACATCTCATATGCTCCGTGTTGCTCAAAACACTCTTGGAGCCCCGGGTTAAGCTATAAAGCATGCCGCACTGAACGAGGGAGTAATCATCAGCACGTGACTGCCAAGCATTCATAACGTCTTGGTTCTCTGGGATGGGTGATTCACCTAGCGGTCCTTCTAGGACATATGCTTTCTTGGCAGCTATGAGGATGATCCTCAGGTTCCAGATCCAGTCCGAATAGTTGCTGCCATCATCTTTCAGCTTGGTTTTCTCTAGGAACGCGTTGAAGTTGAGGTTGACATGAGAGTTGGCCATTTCATCTACAAGACATTTTGCAAAGGTTTTTAGACTAAGTTCAAGATAATTAAGTTCATCTAATCAAATTATTTAATGAACTCCCACTCAGATTAGACAACCCTCTAGTTATCTAAGTGATACATGATCCGAGTCAACTAGGCCGTGTCCGATCATCACGTGAGACGGACTAGTCATCATCGGTGAACATCTCCATGTTGATCGTATCTTCCATACAACTCATGTTCGACCTTTCGGTCTCTTGTGTTCCGAGGCCATGTTTGTACATGCTAGGCTCATCAAGTTAACCTAAGTGTTTTGCATGTGTAAACCTGTCTTACACCCGTTGTATGTGGACGTTGTAATTTATCACACCCGATCATCACGTGGTGCTTCGAAACAATGAACTTTTGCAACGGCGCACAGTTAGGGGGAACACTTTCTTGAAATTATTATGAGGGATCATCTTATTTACTACCGTCATTCTGAGCAAATAAGATGCAAAAACATGATAAACATCACATGCAATCAAATAGTGACATGATATGGCCAATATCATATAGCTCCTTTGATCTCCATCTTCGGGGCACCATTATCATCTTCGTCACTGGCATGACACCATGATCTCCATCATCGTGTCTCTATGAATTTGCTCACCAACTATTACTTCTACTACTATGGCTAACGGTTTAGCAATAAAGTAAAGTAATTACATGGCGTTTAATCATTGACACGCAGGTCATACAATAATTAAGACAACTCCTATGGCTCATGCCGGTTGTCATACTCATTGACATGCAAGTCGTGATTCCTATTACAAGAACATGATCTCATACATCACATATATATCAATCATCACAACTTTTGGCCATATCACAACACAAGGCATATGCTACAAAAACAAGTTAGACGTCCTCTAATTGTTGTTGCATGTTTTTACGTGGCGGCAATTGGGTTCTAGCAAGAACGTTTCTTACCTACGTAAAAGCCACAACGTGATATGCCAATTTCTATTTACCCTTCATAAGGACCCTTTTCATCGAATCCGATCCGACTAAAGTGGGAGAGACAGACACCCGCTAGCCACCTTATGCAACTAGTGCATGTTAGTCGGTGGAACCTGTCTCACATAAGCGTATGTGTAAGGTCAGTCCGGGCCGCTTCATCCCACGATGCCGCCGAAACAAGATAAGACTAGTAGTGGCAGGAAAATTGACAACATCTATGCCCACAACAAATTTGTGTTCTACTCATGCATAGAAACTACGCATAGACCTAGCTCATGATGCCACTGTTGGGGAACGTTGCAGAAAATAAAAAATTTCTACACTTCACCAAGATCAATCTATGGAGTCATCTAGCAACGAGAGAGAGCGGAGTGCATCTACATACCCTTGTAGATCGCGAGCGGAAGCATTCAAGAGAATGGGGTTGAGGGAGTCGTACTCGTCGTGATCCAAATCACCGAAGATCCTAGTGCCGAACGGACGGTGCCTCCGCGTTCAACACATGTACGGTTGGGGAAGACATCTCCTCCTTCTTGATCCAGCAAGGGGGAAGGAGAGGTTGATGGAGATCCAACAGCACAACGGCGTGGTGGTGGAAGTAGCGGCGATCTCGGCAGGGCTTCGCCAAGCTCAGCGAGAGGGAGAGGTGGTACGGGGGGAGAGGGAGGCGCCAGGGACTAGGATGCGGCTGCCCTCCCTCCCCCCTCTTTATATAGGGGTCCTAGGGGGTGCGCCGGCCCCCTAGAGATCCCATCTCAAGGGGGGGCGGCGGCCTAGGGGGGACTTGCCCCCCAAGTCAAGTGGAGCGCCCCCCACCCCTAGGGTTTCCAACCCTAGGCGCAGGAGGAGGCCCAAGGGGGTGCACCAGCCCACCAGGGGATGGTTCCCATCCCTCTTAAGCCCACGTGGCCCTCTGGGATAGGTAGCCCAACCCAGTGGACCTTCGGGACCCTTCCGGTGGTCCCGGTACAATACCGGTGACCCCCGAAACTTTCCCGGTGGCCGAAATTGGACTTCCTATATACAATTCTTCACCTCCGGACCATTCCGGAACTCCTCGTGACGTCCGGGATCTCATCCGGGACTCCGAACAACCTTCGGGTTACCGCGTACTAATATCTCTACAACCCTAGTGTCACCGAACCTTAAGTGAGTAGACCCTACGGGTTCGGGAGACATGCAAACATGACCGAGATGATTCTCCGGTCAATAACCAACAGCGGGATCTGGATACCCATGTTGGCTCCCACATGCTCCTCGATGATCTTAGCGGATGAACCACGATGTCGAGGATTCAAGTAATCCCGTATACAATTCCCTTTGTCAATCGGTACGTTACTTGCCCGAGGTTCGATCGTTGGTATCCCAATACCCCGTTCAATATCGTTACCGGCAAGTCACTTTACTCGTACCATAATGCATGATCCTGTGACCAAACACTTGGTCACGTTGAGCTCATTATGATGATGCATTACCGAGTGGGCCCATAGATACCTCTCCGTCATACGGAGTGACAAATCCGAGTCTCGATCCGTGTCAAACCAAATAGATACTTTCGGGGATACCTGTAGTATACCTTTATAGTCACCCAGTTATGTTGTGACGTTTGGTACACCCAAAGCACTCCTACTGTATCCGGGAGTTACACGATCTCATGGTCTAAGGAAATGATACTTGACATTGGAAAAGCTCTAGCAAACAAACTACACGATCTTGTGCTATGCTTAGGATTGGGTCTTGTCCATCACATCATTCTCCTAGTGATGTGATCCCGTTATCAACGACTTCCAATGTCCATAGTCAGGAAACCATGACTATCTGTTGATCAACGAGCTAGTCAACTAGAGGCTTACTAGGGACATGTTGTGGTCTATTTATTCACACATGTATTATGATTTCCGGATAACACAATTATAGCATGAATAATAGAAAATTATCATGAACAAGGAAATATAATAATAATCATTTTATTCTTGCCTCTAGGGCATATTTCCCATAGCAGGAATCAAGAGTCATGCGTGGCGATCATCGCCTGCCCGGCATAGCCCCCCATCTAGGCGAGGATGGTGGGCTGCGCGTCTTCATCGACTACCCAAGGCTCAACCGAGTCGCGTCTCAGGAGCGTTTCTGGCCTTCGCGCGTGGGACGTTGCGAGGGTCCACCACACAGCTATGTTTGCATGCCCTTCAGCCTGCCGAACGCAGCTGCAGCCCACCAGCGTCTTATGCGGAGCATTCTGGAAGCTCAGGAGGTCAGGCACCACGCCTTCCTGGCAGAGATGGAGATGGACCTTGAGGAGCCGCCTGGACCCCCAGAGCCTCCCGAGGCTCAGGGCTCCGATGGGCTCGTGAGGATCGGCTTCTTCATCGTGTATCGTCAGCTCCTCCAACACCCGCTCTATAATGATATCAGGTGACACCTTTCAAGTTTCATTTTAGATGGGAGCGCCCCCAGGGATGCATTATTCCCAGGTCGCGTGGGCCAGTCCCTGCGGCATGTATCCCTTTTGCTTATGTCTTTAGTTTACCTTGCTGGGGGCGCCCCTCGGGCTGCATCATCCCCAAGCCGCTCGGGCCTGACCCAGTGGCATGTATCTCTCCTGCTTTCATCTAAGTTGATTCGCCTTGCATACTTGACCTGCATATGATTATCGTCTACCGCCTACCACATGCCTTTTCTCCCTCATGTAAATTGCTTGCACGTTAAAAGGGGGCGCCTGAGCATCGCGACTCAGGGGCTCTTACTGGCTCTCCAGCCCTCACCCCTAGCCTTGTCGATGGCATCGCGACCTGGCATACCAGTGGCGGCTGAGCTCGCTCGAGGGCCGGGACCTGAGGATGTAGAGCATTTGCATTTAACCATCTTGCAGGAACGTAACACCGTCAAAGGCCCAGAGCCATGTGCAACCCGCCTTGAGGTAGGGCCTCGTGAGTCCCGCGCTAGCTCACGGGTACCCAGATACACCTCGTCTAGCCCTACCGTGCCGGCCACGTGTCAGGGCGGGGATGTACACGCCCCGGGGGCTCCTCCCAGAGGGGAGCCCCCCTCCCACGTACCAGTGGACCACCATGTTCCGCACTGGCTGATGACACTGCCGAGGAGTGGCTATGCCCGTACACATACGAAAGCGCTACGCTCCGCGCTGGTGATAAACAACTGAGGGAAGCCCACGGTTGTATCAACCTCAGGGAGCCCAGAGCTCAGTTTCTGGCCTCATCGCAACGCCTCCCCTCGGGAGTGCCACGCGAGGGGGTTGGACATGGGGGCTGCGCCCTGGCCACGCTCGAGCGCACGCCACCCAGCCAGGTCCCTCGGTCCTGGTCGTCGCGCGCCTCTCCCCGAGCGGAGCCAAGGTATGAAGACCGTTTGAGCGTCAAGGGGGACTCCTGAGTATCGCGACTCAGGAGCCTAGCTGGTCACGTAGCCCCTCACTCCTTAGTTCCAAAAGGCTAACGGCGGTTGAGGTATGCGCGCGGCCGGGCCCTGCCAACATAGAACGACAGATCTATTCCTACACCCCTTCCCTATTTGATGTTTGCGCGTCAAGGGGGACTCCTTAGCATCGCGACTCAGGAGCCTAACTTGCCACGTAGTCCCTCACTCCTTGGTTCCGTTGTGGTGATCCGGTCGGGGCTAACAGCGGTTGAGGTATGCACGGGGCCAGGCCCTGCTGACGTAGAACACAAAACAAGTAGGAAGGAAACCGAAAAATCTCGCAAATTCAGAAGCAAATATGACAAACCATAAACTGTCCTCACGATACCAAACACAAGTTTAAATGCCTCCACGAGGCATGATGCATGTTTCAAGGATTGAAACAAGAAAGAATTCACGAGGAGGTCACCCTTGAGCATCGCCGTCATTCACCAGGAGCCCCGCCTTCGTAGCGGAGTTGCACTTGTAAGCTCCACCAACCGAGGCCGCGGAGCCAGCAGTACCTGCCTTGGGCGTAGTGGCGACGGTGCGGAACTTCCCCAGCAGGGCCTCCACTTGGCCCTTCACGGCCTCAGCAGCGGCGGCGGAGCGCTCGGCGTCCACAGGCTCCAGTAAATCATCAAGGTTGGTGCCGGGGCCGTGAAGGTAGACATGGCTGAGGACCTGAGTCAGTGCTGCAGAAGAAAGGACGTGAGCTTCAACCTCGGCCATGGGACCGATGCCGTTCATGACCTCCTCAAGCGCTTCGACCAGGTAGGGAAGCAGCTTGGCAGGGCCGTCCTTGGCTCCGGCCAGCGGCTTCTCCAGGCAACCATCATAAAGCAACTTCAGCGCCTTGTGAGGTCTCTTCTCGAGGTCCATGAAGGCCACATGGTACTCAGCCAAGACCTTCGCCTTGGCGTCCATCTTAGTCCTCTCCGCCTTCAGCCTCTGCTCCAGTGCTACAGTTGACTGTGATCAGCAGACACCTCGGCATCGTGATCCTTGATGGCAGCCTCCCGAGCCTTCAATTCTTCCTCCTTTGCCTGGCGGTCGCCAACCTCTTTGGCGAGCCTGTCGCGCATGTCCCGCAACTCATGCTCCAGCGCCTCGCAACATCCCTAAGCAGTCGAAGCATCCTTCCGAGCGGCGTCACGGGTGGCCATGGCCTCGGTGGCGGCTTGCTTCTCCTCCTCAGAAGCTGCCACAGCCTGGCTCAGCACCGCTCCGACGGAGGATTCAGAGCGGGCCCAGCCAGAGATCAGCTCCAGGCGCCCGGCCACCAGGCGAGGGTCGGCGCCCAGGAGATCCTCTCGCAGCCGACCCAACTCGCCAGCAGCATGGTCCAAGGCGGCGGAGGAGGCAGAGGAGTCAGGAACCTGGGGAGAAGGAGGAGAAGACGGCAACGCGATCACGGCTTGGGAGGCCAGAACTTCCTGAGTCTTGGCAACCTCGGCAACAACATCAAGCGCAGGCGCCTCCGGAGTCGGCGGGGCCATGGGGGCTGGTGCCCCGCCAGAATGCACCCCCTGGCCTCGCGAGGACGACCAGGTAGGGGAGGTGCGAGCTCCACTGCCTCCCCTTCCCGCAGACAAAGGCGCGGCCACAGTGAGTGAGCTTGCTCCAAGCAAAGCCACCGTGTCCCCCTTCAGCCTCTTCGCCGTACGCGGTGGCCTACCCAAGCAATGGAGGGCGTCAAGCCCCGATGACGAAAACAAGGCAAAGCGGAGTTCGAATACTTACAGGTCGGTCACGATGCGCTCCGGCGGCCTCCTGCCGAGCTTGAAGCCTGAGAGCCTCTTGCGGGGCACAGCCTCGGGAGGTCCAAGGGCAGAGGAGGGCGCACCAAAAGGGCCAGAGCTGGTTTCCAGCAGTGCCGAGGCCGGAGTAGTCCCTCGGGAGATCAGCCCCGACCTGTGCTTCCTCAAGATCATAGGCAGGTCTTCCCCTCCTTGCTTGGCGTCATCTTCGTCGTCGTCTGGCAGGTCGCGGAGGATGTTGACCCTCTGCCAAGGGGAATTCTCCCCCGTCTCCTCCGTGGTCTCCTCCGAGTCATGCTCCTCTTGCTCCTTGTCTTCCTCCTTGCCTTTGCCGAAATCATCATAGTACAACTCCACCGGCACCGTCGCCCCCTGACCCTCAGGAGGCACTTCCGGCGCCATGCCGCTCCCATCAAAGGTGGACATGGCGTCTACCACCTGTTCCCAGTCGTCACGAAGAAATAGGGGGACAGGAGCGCCCTCCGGGCTCGCCACGTCCTCTCCGACCAGGAAGCGAAGAGCCATGGTCAGATCTTCATCAGCCAGGACCTCCAAGCTCAGGCCGAGATCGCTGTCCGCATCTCCAAGCCTCCACAACGAGCGTGATTGCGCCTAAAGAGGAGCCACCTGGTGCACCAAGAACTCCCTCAGGAGCGAGGCCCCATTCAGCTTCGCCGCCTTCATGTTGCTCGGCCTGAGGTCCGCGTTCATCTTCTCCAGCACAAGTTTCACCCGCCAGTCGTCAAGCTTCACACGGGAACATGCCTCATCAGCCTAGGGCTGCCTCGTGGGCAACGCCAGCCAAGAATAGATGCATCCGGCATCTAGCATGACCCACTTGCTCCGAAAGCCGTCGGCCCTCTTCCTAGCCTTCGAGATTGCGTTCGCTTTGGATTATGCAACAAAGCTGGCACACACGGAGGCATGTGCGCCGGTGACTCGAAGGAAGAAGAAGTGGGGTAGCAGGGCCACGGAAGGCATAACGCCGACATGCACCTCACAATAGTAGGCAAAACTCGACAGAAGAAGAACAGAGTTGGGGTGGAGATGCAGAGCCTGCAACTTGTAATGGTGAAGGACAACATATAAGAACATAGAGAGAGGAGGCACCAGGCCGGTGATGACGGCGCTCTTGAAGAAGGGGTAGAAGGTGCTCCGCTTGTCCTTCGGCCGGGCGGAGCCGGCCCGGAGCGCAGTCTCCCCCATCTTGCTGCCTTGCACCGCCGTCATCAGGCGCGTGAGGGCGAGATTCTTCTCTATCATGTTGGGGGGATCCAGAGCCGGTGAGTACCAGGCCGATGGAGCCTCATCAGCGTTCTTGTGAGGCGCCATTGCTCACTGGGGGAGAGAAGATGAGGTGGATCTGGGAATTTCGGAAGCAGGAGAGCAAGAGAAAGAAAGGGGATCTGGAGCAAGGTGGATGAGAGCAACGAAGGTAAGCCTAGTCCGGGCCAGCCTTTTGTCTATCTGGCAGTTGCCGAGGCAGCGTGGGGAAGCGGAGACGCCCACGTCCAATCAATCACCACACGGCGACCAAGGCCGTAGGCTGTTGGGGCCCGCGGCGCTTTGCACTTGCCCTTTCGATTTGCCGCTAAGCCAAGTCCAAGAGCGCCTTAGGCCGGGGGCAATTGTCGGTGTTCTAGGAATGGGGGTCCCCAGACTTGCCTTCCTACGGCCTGCGGTGTGGCTCGAGGAGTGGCCCAGTACGGCCCATCCTCATCAACTCAAGCTCAAGACCCTCACGAGGGGCCAAACCTTGTGGGGCGGACGATGCAAGGCTTCCACAGGAGCGGCCTCACCAGGAAGGCTCGTGAGGAGGCGGAGAGATCAAGGAAGGGGTACCTCGCGAGGTGCTCATGATGCAAGCCATGACGATCGAGGCCAAGCAGGCGCCAGGCAGGCGCCGGCCTGTCCAGTCTCCTTGTTTCCTCTTTGGTGGAAAGGGGGCAAGCGCAGGCGCAAAGTACCGAGGCATTAGGCAAAGGTTACCATTTCGGTGCAACAAGACCAAGACCAGCAGAGCGGCAGGACGGAGGTCACTATGGAGCCCAAGACGGCGTCATCGCTAGTGCCTTTGTCAGTCGAAGACCAACTTTAGTCAGGATAACTTGTACTATGTGTTCCCCTTGAAAATGGCCGCTATTGGCTCCCTTCCTGCTCAATATTTGGGAAGAGGACCAGGGCCTCTATAAATAGGTCTAGCCACCATAGTAAGAAGGTGATCGGAGGATCAATCGATCGAACCCTCCCCAAGCAGAACACCAACACAAGAACATCCCTCGCGAGGATGTTCTTCCCTTGTACTATTCATCATCAGCCCCAGAGGCAATCCACCACACCACAAACTAGAGTAGGGTATTACACCACAACGATGGCCCAAACTAGTATAAACCTCGTGTCCCTTGTGTTGTTCATCGGGTAGTCTAGATTCGTAGCAAGGCGTTCGGGCGTGGATCAGTAGGAGGAAGATCTCCACTTACACCCCAGAGTTCGAACCCTAAGGGTTTAGCCGGAACCCGATATCCGACAGCGGGGGATGGATCTTGTGCTGGGGGAGGAATGCCGCCGTCAAGCCTTGATCCAAGCGGCAAGGTACCAGCAGGCACTGCGGCGGTACCACTTCTGCAGCGTCCGCCCCAGGATCTTGGAGGTGGGTGATCTCGTCCTGAGGCGGGTGCTCTCCAGGGAGCGGCTGCACAAGCTCTCTCCCATGTGGGAGGGCCCATTTAGGATTGCCTGTGTCTCCAAGCCTGGCGCCGCGCACCTGGAGACACAGGACGGGGTCCCCATCCAGAACGCCTAGAACATCCATTACCTCCGTAAGTTCTACCCATGAAGCAAGGCTCCGGCCTATGAAGGTCTCCGCTCGTGACACTCTCACATAATAATGAGTGGGGTTGTACACGCCCCGGAGCCTCCTGAGAGCCACCCTGGGGTCTCACAGGGGCTCCCTCCCACATCCTAGTGGGAGCACTTAGCTCCGCGCTAGTGAGAAGACTAGACTAGGTGCCGTACGCGACTGTTCATTTGCTTTCCGAATTTGATTCGCAATCTTTTAGTGATCTTTAATGGATTTGGAGTTTTTGTGCTTTGGTTCGCCAAGTTGGGTTTTCTCTCCTCTCGTTTCACTCGTTCTTGGCCTGTATAAGGAAAGGGCGGCAGTTTCCCATCTCTCTTCCTCGCGCGCTCCGCGCATGGGGGCTACGCAGGTGTGTGCGCACGGGCCCGCAACGCACGAGCCCGCCCTCGCACAAGCACACCTCACCGAACCCCATTGCCCCAGTGCTACGGCTCTATCCTCGCCAGGGGCCCTCGATCAAGCTCACGGGCACCAGCACCCTATCATGTCCATGCCCATCGGGCAGCGCGACGCGGTGCATTAAGCCACAGCTAACCTATGACAGGGGGCTCGTGCAGGGAGGAATGAGGTGCTCGTTAGGTTTTCTTTTTCTTTAAACAGCTCTGCAGTAGATCTACATCATCTCCCTAGGCCTTACACACCTCCCGAGACCAGTGCCCCCGAGTCACCAGGAATGGGGGCTTCGCCAGGTGTCAATAGTCTTGCCCTCGTGAGGTGGGAAGCTACCGCAAACATGTCAAGCTAAGTTATCCTACCCTTGCCTACCCAGAATACAGACACCATGGCACAACATCAAAGATAGAAAGCATAGCATAAAGGGCCTAACTGCCATAGTTCATTACACACCCCAGCGGGGCACCCTACTTTTTTCAAATTGTAGAAGGAAGGAAAGGTTAAACAAAAGTGGCCGCAAGACCACGGCAGGTCTTGAGTCCAAGTTCGGCAGCCCCGAGCTCAGGCCGGGCTCTCCTCCTGCTTCACCGGGACAAGAAGCGAATACAAAGAAAGAGATGAGCAAGGGGCTCTGCTCCTCCCCTCATTTATAGTCAGAGGGAGGCCAACCGCTGGCCTCCACGATCCCGCATAATGATGATCTTCTACATGCAGCATCGACTCGTCAAGTCGAACGGTTGCTGAGGCAGCGTGGGGAAGTGGAGACACCCATGTCCCATCAATTGCCACGTGTCATTCAAGGCCGCAGGCAATTAGGGCCCGCGGCGCTCCGCACTTGCCCTTTAGCTTCGCCTAGAAGTCAAGTCCGAGCGTGCCTTGGGCCCGGGGCTACTGTCAGCGTTCTGGATACAAGGGTACCCAGACTTGAATGCCTGCGGCCCACTACGTGGCTCCATCGATGGCTTGGTATGGCCCATCTTCAGCATCAGCAACACAAGATCCTCACGAGGAGCCAAGCCTCGCGAGGCGCACGACACCAAGACCTCCAAGGGGATCAGCCTCCCTAGGCTGGCTCCCAAGGATCGGAGATTTCTATGCAAGGTGCACCTCACGAGGCTCAGCTGACGTGAGCCATGACGACCAAGGCCAGGCGAACGCTAGTGGACGCAGAGTACCAGTTTCCTCTTTGGTGCAAAGGAGGCAAGCAGCAGACGCGGAGTCCCGAGGAATCAGCCAAAAGTTTCCATTCTGGTGCAACAAGCTAGGACGGTAGGATGGACGTCATCACCGAGCCCACCACAGCATCACAACCAGAGGCTTTTGCAGGCGAAGACCACTTTAGTCAGGATAGGATGTACTTGTTGTCTCCCTTCAAATCTAGTCATTGTGGGATCCCTTCCCGCCAACATTTGGGAAGAGGACCAAGGCCACTATAAATAGGACCTGGCCACCACCATAGAAGGGGATCTGAACCCATCGAATCCATTCCACCCTCACCATCTCACCAGCTCACTTGATCTCAAGAACACCTCACCTCCTGAGGCTATTCATCCACTGTACTAGTTCATCCTCAGCCCCTCGAGGCAATCCACCACAAGGCTGGAGTAGGGTATTACACCGCAAGGTGGCCCGAACCAGAATAAACTGCCGTGTCTTTCTTTCCCTTCGAGCTCAATGCGCTAGGCTGTGAGGTTTCACGAGTAGCAGGCTGGGTAGGTTGAGATCTCCGCATGCAACCCAGAGTTCGAACCTCTCAAGGGTTTGCGGAACCTGAAATCTGACAATGTTGTGTACCAGACTAGATCTGTGCCTTGCTATAAGTATAGCAGGGAGGTACCACAGTAATCCAGGAGTGGAGCACTGGATAGCGGTCAAGAACATCCTAAAATACCTGAAAATGACTAAGGATATGTTTCTCGTTTATGGAGGTGATAAAGAGCTTGTCGTAAATGGTTACATCGATGCAATCTTTGACACTGATCCGGATGACTCTAAGTCGCAATCTGGATACGTATATATATTGAATGGTGGAGCTGTTAGTTGGTGCAGTTCCAAGCAGAGCGTCATGGAGGGATCTACGTGTGAAGCGGAGTACATAACTGCTTCGCAAGCAGCAAATGATGGAGTCTGGATGAAGGAGTTCATATCTGATCTAGGTGTAATACCTCGTGCATCGGGTCCATTGAAAATCTTTTGTGACAATACTGGAGCAATTGCCTTGGAAAGGAATGCAGATTTCACAACAGAACCAAACACATCAAGACACACTTCAATTCCATCACCTATCAAGTCGCGGAGGGAGACATAGAGATTTGCAAGATACATACGGATCTGAATGTTGCAGACCCATTGACTAAGCCTCTTCCACGAGAAAAACATGATCAGCACCAAGACTCCATGGGTCTTAGAATCATTACTTTGTAATCTAGATTATTGACTCATGTGCAAGTGGGAGACTGAAGGAAATATGCCCTAGAGGCAATAATAAAGTTCTTATTTATATTTCCTTATATCATGATAAATGTTTATTATTCATGCTAGAATTGTATTAACCGGAAACTTAGTACATGTGTGAATACATAGACAAAACATAGTGTCCCTAGTATGCCTCTACTTGACTAGCTCGTTAATCAAAGATGGTTATGTTTCCTAATCATGGACATGTGTTGTCATTTGATGAACGAGATCACATCATTAGAGAATGATGTGATCGACAAGACCCATCCGTTAGCTTAGCATTATGATCGTTACAATTTTATTGCTACTGCTTTCTTCATGACTTATACATGTTCCTCTGACTATGAGATTATACAACTCCCGAATACCAGAGGAACACCTTATGTGCTATCAAGTGTCACAACGTTACTGGGTGATTATAAAGATGCTCTACAGGTGTCTCCGAAGGTGTTTGTTGGGTTGGCATAGATCAAGATTAGGATTTGTCACTCCGTGTATCGGAGAGGTATCTCTGGGCCCTCTCGGTAATGCTCATCATTATAAGCCTTGCAAGCAATGTGACTAATGAGTTGGTTATGGGATGAAGCATTATAGAACGCGTAAAGAGACTTGCCGATAACGAGATTGAACTAGGTATGATGATACCGACGATCGAATCTCGGGCAAGTAACATACCGATGACAAAGGGAACAACGTATGTTGTTGTGCGGTTTGACCGATAAAGATCTTCTCAGAATATGTAGGAGCCTATATGAGCATACAGGTTCCGCTATTGGTTATTGATTGGAGATGTGTCTCGATCATGTCTACATAGTTCTCGAACCCATATGGTTCACACGCTTAACATTCGATGAGGATTTGTATTATGAGTTATGAGTTTTTGATGACTGAAGTTTGTTTGGTGTCCCGAATGAGATCATGGACGTGACGAGGAGTCTCGAAACGGTCGAGACATAAAGATTGATATATTGGACGAAGGTATTCAGGCACCGGAATGGTTTCGGGACGTTTCAGATATTTATCGAGGAACCGAGGGGTTACCGGAAGCCCGCAGGGTGGAGCCTTAATGGGAAATAAGTGAGTAGGAGAGGGGAGCCCGCAGGGTGGAGCCCCCCCCAAGGGAGTCTGAATTGAATAAGGGGGGGCCCATCTTTCCCTCTCCCTCTCCCTCTCCTTCCCTCTTTCCCCTTCTTGGAATAGGAAAGGGAGACCAACTAGGATTGGGAATCCTAGTTGTACTCCCCCTTGGCGCGCCCCCTCTAGGCTGCTAGCCTCCTCCCTCTCCTCCTTTATATACGTGGATAGGGGGCACTGAGGGAGTCCAGGATTAAGGGGTCCTCGGATTGCCGGACTATATACTTTGGCCGGACTGTTGGACTATGAAGATACAAGATTGAAGACTTCGTCCCATGTCCGGATGGGACTCTCCTTTGCATGGAAGGCAAGCTTGGCAATTCGGATATGTAGATCTCCTTCTCTGTAACTGACTCTGTGTAACCCTAGCCCCCTCCGGTGTCTATATAAACCGGAGGGTTTAGTCCGTAGGACAACAACAATCATAATCATAGGCTAGCTTCTTGGATTTAGCCTCAACGATCTCGTGGTAGATCAACTCTTGTAATACTCATATCATCAAGATCAATCAAGTAGGAAGTAGGGTCTTACCTCCATCGAGAGGGCCCGAACCTGGGTAAACATCGTGTCCCCCGCCTCCTGTTACCATTAGCCTTAGACGCATAGTTCTGGACCCCCTACCCGAGATCCGCCGGGTTTGATAACAACATTGGTGCTTTCATTGAGAGTTCCACTATACCGACCCGATAAGTCTTGATGGCTCGCCTTGTTGTCAAGGACAACATCACCTCTAGAGGAGCCCTGCCTGTAGGCCAGACACTACTGCTGGGCGCCTTTGTCATGGCCACCCGTTCGGCCGCCACGCCGACGATGACTTCTGATGTTATCAAGAACAACCTCCATGTCAGCTCGGAATTCACCAAGCAGATGGATCCAATGGAGCACTCCTCCCTGAACGAGCTCTTGGATCGCATCGCCGCCCTGGGAGTCGCTACGGACTATTTTGAGGGAGATTAACTCTCCGCTGGTCACCCATCAGATAGTGGTGGTGGAGGAACAAAACAACGATTCTTCCTCTATTTTGAGGACGAACTATGTCCGGATTCCCGAGCTCTCCGAGCCGGATACCCATCTACGGGAGGACATGGCCCAGGCTCCGAACTTATAATCGGACAACGCAAATATTGGGCAAAATCCTAGAGTCCGAGCTGCCAAGCTCGGGAGCTCCTTTGCCCCTGGGTCTCAGATCGGATCAGGGTTTGGACTTAAGTGTACCCACCCACCCAGACACAAGTGATCTTTACCACATTAGACAAGAGCCCCAAGAGACAGTACATCACTTCTGGGCCAGATTCCTCCTTGTAATTAGCAAGGCCAATGACTGTCGCGAGGAAGACGCAATCTCGTTCTTTTGCAAAAATTGCACGGACAAGGGAATTCTCAATGCCATAAGTCGCCATGACATAGCACACTTTGCCGACTTGGCGGCCATAGTACAAAAGTACTATGTGATGGAAAGCTCCTAGAAAACCCAAACAAAATTCTGTGATCCTCCGGCTCTCACTAAACCCCTCGTCCGAACTAAAAGGGTGCGCTCTTGCAAGTCACCCAATCCAATTACAAAGAAGCCAAAGCCCTCTACAGGGTGTGGAACCATACTGGAGGGATGGCTCAATAGGCCATGCAAAATTTACAGCACACCGGGCATCATACCAACACACAACCTTAGAGCATGTTGGATACTCTGGCAGGTGGCCAAGGGTGGCGAGGACCTTCTCATCAACAATACCGTAGAGCACCATACCTCGGAGAATAACAATACAGTACTGACAGTCTTCGAGACTTTCTCCTCAAACAATAGGCGCAAGCGAGCACTCCGCAACCTCGCCGAAGTTTGCCACGTTGCAGCAATAAATCCATGGAACGACATGGCCATAACCTTCAATGCCAGTGATGAAACTCAATTCCGAACAGTCCGAGCACCAGCCGCTTTGGTCCTTAGTCCAATTGTGGATGGATTCCGGCTTACCAAAGTGCTCATGGACGACAGCAGCGGATTAAACCTCATCTATGAGGAAACTCTGTCAGGACCCCGATCCTATGCCACACCGATCTAGCATGTAACACCTCATATCACTTTGCGGCCTCACGCACGGTATTCCCACGGGTGTCGCCTTACCAGGCCCGGGACCGTTTGCGCCTTTTGGCTCACGTATATGATAGCATCGCTAGCATCCATATGACGAAGAACCCGGGATGACATGGCTAGTCGTGAACCCAAAGTGGCACTAACTTATGGGGACATGCATACATGACCCATCAACGAACGTGTTGGTCATCAGCGAGTGAATCCGGGCTGTAGCAACTGGGCTAGCAGGACTCCGGTAGACACCACGTGACATTTCCCCGAAGGGACAGACACAGGAACGAAGAAGGGAACATGCCGGCCAGCCTAAGTGTTTCGGAGCAGTAGCAAGCTACCAGGGCTCAGTGGAAGCACTAGGAGACATTTCCCAGTAAGAGAGGCTACCAAGGATAAACAACTAGATAGTTAGATCCCACACATACCAAGCATTTCAATAACATACACACAATATGCTCGATATGTGCAAATACAACATGGCATCACTACATGGCTCTACAACTCAAGTACTTTATTCAATAGGCTCCGAAGAGCGAGATATTACAAACATGGGTCGCATGACCCAACATTTAGAGCACACAAGTCAAAGCACAAGTGCAAGCTTAACATGTCTGAGTACAGACATCTACAAATGAAAAAGGCTGAGAAGCCAGACTATCTAGCAGATCCTGCCGAGGGCACCAGATCGCAGCTAGGGTAACAAGCTAAACGTCGAAGTCCACATGGGACTACTAGCGAGACTGAAGTCTCTCTGCAAAAACATAAATTAAGCAACGTGAGTACAAATGTACCCAGCAAGACTTACATCAGAACTAACTACATATCCACCATTATCAACAAAGGGGTGGTGGGGTTTAACTGCAGCAAGACAGCTTTGACTCAGTGGATATCCTGAACTACGACTGCAAGTAACTCTTTTGAGGTGGCGCACACGAGTCCACATATTCACCATATCAATACACCACTATGGATCCGCTCCCGTCTCCCTACGAGAATGCCATCCATAGCACTCACGCTTATCTTCCGTATTTTAGAGTATCCACTTTCACTTGTCTATGAACTATATAGGCAACCCAGAGGTCCTTTACCGCAGACGCGGCTATTCGAATAGATCATATTAACCCTGTAGGGGTGTACTTCTCTTCACACGCTCTCACCACTTACCGCCGTTTACACGACATGTACTCAGCCACCTTCAAGCGAAATCCCAGCGAGGGTGTCGGCCACAACCTGACTAACCACACAAATATCTCGTCCAGGTTTATCGCCTATTCGGGTTCCATCTGCAAGGAGATCCGGTCGGGGTGTCACTCACGGCCCCAAATGATGTGTGCAGGGTTCCCAAGCCCACCTAGACAGGTGGACCTATGCGTGGTACACCGTGCCATGGTGCCTAGTCTGTTCAAAGCCCACCTGTACCAGGTGCTACTTGGTAGACTACTAACACTACCTACAAACACCAGAAACTAGTTGCAACTCCTGGCCAGAGATCAAGTTGATTAATAAGTCGAGAGATCTTGGAGTGCCCGGAGCCCAATGTGTGGTAGTAACTGTTCATGGATCACAAACACAGAACTCAGTTCCTGAGGACGACTTCAATGAGACAACCTGCCATGTACTCCTACATGGCCTCTCACCGCTGCCTTTACCAAATCGTGTTCATACACTTAGCTCTCAACAGTAGGACATGTTCACACACCTCCAATTCATCCTCGATGAATCGGACCTAACTCAACTCTAAGCAGTAGCAGGCATGACAAACAAGCATGAATGAGTAGGCACATCAGGGCTCAAACAACTCCTACTCATGCTAGTGGGTTTCATCTATTTACTGTGGCAATGACATGTCATGCAGAGGAAAAGGGGTTCAACTACCGGAGCATGTAACATAGTGGGTTTCATCTATTTACTGTTGCCCTAATGAAGTAAAAGAGAGCAGGAGCAAGAGAGTGGGATTGTATCGGAATGAACAAGGGGGTTTTGCTTGGCTGGCACTTCTGAAGATGGTATAGCTCTTCATCGGTGTCATCGAACTCACCATCGGAACACTTCTACTGAGAGGGGTCAAACACCGACAAGCAAAGAAGAAACACAATCAATGCAATGCAGCAATATGATGCATGATCATGACATGGAAATATGTTGTGTTTTGTGCTAATGAAACTAGCAACAAGATTAAATGAAGTTGGTTTGAATCCAAGGTTCAAATTCAAACTCCATATGTGAAGGTTTAAATACCCTTTATATGATTTGTCCTAAACAGCAGCCATAGGTTGTTCTAACATGCATGAAAATGGTACAGATGGATAGATTGGATTTTTTGATCATTTTTCCTATATAAATTATTTCATTTGGAGCTATGGTTGAATTTCTATGATTTTTAGAAGTTTGGGGTATTTTCTGAAAATAATAAATCATTCTGATTTATTAAAATCCCAAAAAACATTACTACGTCAGCACCACGTCATGCTAACCTTAGCAGGTCGGCAGCACCATTCCAGGTCAAACATGAACAGTGGGGCCCACTGGTCAGTGAATCAGTTAGTTAACTGAGTTGATTAGTGTTATACTAATCCTATCTAAAATGTTAGTAGGGTTGGGTCCACTCGTAAGTGGTTCATCTAATTAACTAAGTTAATTAACCCTAACCAAATTAACACTAATTAAGCAGGGCCTAGGCCCACACGTCAGGGATCCAGGGGAGTTCAAACCCCCTGGTCAGCGGGGTCAAACCCGCCGGCGATTAGCCATCGGCGAGGTCCGAGATGGCGGCAATGCGCAGAATCACAGCACAGGCCACATTTCGAGGCGCGGATAGCACCATTGGAACCCTGAGCCTCGTGCGCGTCAGCTGGTGCTAGTGGGGTTGCCGGAGACGACCTAGATCAATGGCGGTGTCCGCTTTCGCGGTGGCCGGAGTTCGGGTGCAGACGGTGGCGATGCTATGGTGCACTAGAGGAGAAGCCAAAGAGTGCTACGTGCTCCTGGGGGTGCACTAAGCACGCTGATGAGCTCGGACGCGGTGGCAGCAGCTGTGGCCGCGGTGGCGCCATGGACGGTGGCAGCGAGCTCTCGGGCGCGGCAGCGCTAGCGCTAGAGGGCAAGTTGGACTGTGGGGAGAGAGGGGAAAGGCGTAGGTGCTCACGGCAGTTCTTCTGGTGCAGCTGGGTCGCTCGGGGAAGCGCTGGCAACGACGAACATGCGATGGTGATCTCTGCGACCCGAGGAGGAAGAAGACGGTGGTGACGGCGAGGCAGGGTGCCCGGCGACATGTAGCTAGATGGGGACGAAGAAGAGGTCGTGGCGGAGCTCTGGGGCACGGCGAGCGGCCGTGGGGGAGGCAGTGGCCACGACTACGGCGAACAGCGACGACGGCAACGTTCGGGTGTGGCAGTGCAGAGGCGAGGGAGAGAGCAGAGAAGGGGATTGAGCTCAAGAGAGAGTGAGAGGCGACCAGCGTGATACGTGGCATCGTGAGGGAGATGCAGGGCAACGATGAAGCACGCATGCAGGGTGGAGGTGGCCGGCGTGTGGCTGCGCACGCGGGGATGCGCCCCTGCCTACTGTCACGAGGAGGAAGGCGATAGAGGGGCTGCGGTGGTGGGCTGGGCTGACTTTGCCCAGCTGGGCTGCTACAGTGGTGGGCCGGTTGGGGTGCCAGGTAAGTTCTCTCTCTTTCTCTTTTAATTCCTATTTTCTATTTTTTTGCAGCTTTGTGGCTTTATTAAAAATACTAAATCAATCCCAAAAATCATGCAACTGCTCATGACCACTGTTGGAAATATATCCTACAGTAAACATTTCAGTTTGTGATTATTTGAGCATTTAAAACATTTTATAGCATTTAAATGCCTGAATGCAAGTACTATATGATTTAATTCAGTGACCTTATGATGTCCTAGAAAAGTGTGCACCATTTTTGTCAGAGGTTCTAGCCCAAGGCAAAGATGATGAACATTTTAGAAGGGCATTTCAGGTTCATTGAAAAATATTTTAGTAAACCCTAGTTGGTTTAAGGGGGGTACTGGGGGTTCTGTCATCCCCATTTCAACTTTCTAGGAGATTTAAACATGATGCAACACCAGATGCTAGCACTAGGCAAACCAGAACTAGGGATGTGACAGCTCACCCCCACTAAACAAGAATCTCATCTCGAGATTCAAGACGTGAGGTAAGAAGACAGAAGGGACACAAAGCTAGCACAAACTTCATGATTCAGGTTGCACTTCATAAGAACATTGATTTGATCCTCATCTTTGTCTCGACGTCTTGGTCTGAGAACTCCATCCAACATGACAACGAGAAGAAAGGAAAAACTCTAGAAGAATCAATCTTATCGAAGATCGAACAACTCAGGATCAACTCATAGAGTGAGACATTGAAACATATCTCGAGCTGAGACACGGAACATACAACTAGAGGGATGGAGTGAAACAGATGACGAAGGTTCACTCGATAGTTGATAGTTCCACACTTAAGAAGGTGGTGAACGGTTGTCAACGTAGCGATGAGTTGAGTTGCCATGATACCATAACGAGACATCTTAGAGGAGGTGGCTCGTAGAATTAACCCTTAAGTGGCAAAAGAATTACCTTTGATGTAGAGATCATTGATACTTTCTATACAAGCCTAAGGCAAATTACAATCGATCGGTCGAAAGAGTTCGAAGAAATGACATTCTCTGATCTGAAAGGGAGCTATGGTTATAGCGTAACCGAAGAAAACTGGGAGCGATCCCAGTTAGTGCCGGTGATAACACCTAGTGCTTGTGCGTGCTCTCAAGAAATTGAGCCATTCCATATTCATCAAGGTTTTACCAATATCCGTGAAAAGGATCCTGGCAACACAACATACTACCATGATGAATAGTGATGGACAATGCAGATGGAAAGGAAGATAACACCTTCTCAGACTTCACCTTAGCGAGGACAAGGAAAAACAATATCTGAGTGATCAACCGAGAGACATTTAGCACTCTGCTTCTAATGTTCTCCTTGATATTCTACCTACCACAATCATACTTAATGCATTAACGTGGCCATCAAGTATAAGTCGGACTTTGGAAAGACAAAGGACCCATCAGGAACAACTTCTAGAGTAAAACTTATGGAATCCTTATGGGAATATGTCCAACTTCCTCAATAAAGATACTACAAGAACAGGTCTTCCGGCTGGGTGTGTTGGCCACGACATCCACTTACCGGGTTACAGAGACACCGATACTATAGTTCTTGGAAAATGTTTCAACCATCATATCTGCCTGAGATTCAGATCTGGTTGGGGTCAGAATAATCCAGACTCGCTGAATCTAGAAAGAAAAATGAAAGTTTGCAACACAAGTCGACGAGATGGCGTTGTGAGATTCTCGGGAAATGAACTACGATAGCAGGCTCCAAAACATGAGTTGGTTCTGCTACATACATGTGAACACGCTGTCCCAGACAAGTATGGCCACGTAGTAGTCTTATAACGAAACACTACCGAGTTCAGGTTGGGAAACAATCATTGCGGATAACAAAGTCCTTACAAAGTCATATGATTAGCTCTTATGAAGAAACTCCTTCTCCTTGAACAATTCAATCAGTGGCTTGGTCTGCTAGGAACACATATAGAATGGAGGTGGCCAAACTATCAAACCATAGAGCACTTCGCACATGCATGACTAACTTGAGATGGTTCCAGAGAAGGCAACATTAACTTTCTCAAATTCACAATGGCAACTTGCATCGAATGCCCATGAACTAGAGGAGGTCACTTCTTTCATCCGAACATATGCTTCACGAACGGGTCATGAAGATAATGCTTATAAAAGTTTCCAATACTAGGTGGATGTTCAACACAGATCATGGAGAAGATAACAATGTTGTTGATGGGCTCAACAATAATTCATCTAGGTTTCCATATAATTGGAGTTCCACAATTGTGTGAACGGTGATAGCATTGGTCAGACCAAAAGATGTAATGGTGTATGCTCAAGGAGACAACCACGAGTAAGACATCACTACGACCATCGTTGGTTCTGATTTGATTTGATGATAACCCACACTCAAATCAAAGCTTCAATAAGACAATAGATCCAACAATTGACCATGAGGATCAATCAATGAAGATATCATCTTTCTTCAACACCCACACACACAAAGATATCCCTTTGGAATGAACTGAGTCGGACAAGCTTTTATCTTCCAACTCTCCAAATTGTTGTTTAGCTTAACCAACCTGCTCAGGGTATCCGACACAGATTCTTGGAGAAAGGATGGTTAACAAAAATGCCAACTTCATCACGAGCTCAACATAGCGGTCAGGTGACAACCTGGTGATACTTCCGTGAAGGTATTCAGAAAATCACGAACCGCCGATATGTTACTAAGCTCGCGAACAATCTTGCTTTTCAGGGCAAAACGATATGATCACAAGAGCGAGGGATCGGCACAATCCTAACTCATTGATCGAGGAGTGCACCGTAAATAAGGACTAGGTAGCACAATCTATCTTAGAATGATGATTCAAGAACCAACACACTAAGAATGAAATTATTGTCCTTTAACTACTAGGCAAGAAGGTTGCTAGGAGTATTGATTTCACACATCATAGTTCACCTATCGGCATTCCGGTTGCAACCACACGGGAGCCGAGAAATGAATAATGAGGGAGAGAAATATCTCTGTATCAAGAGTTCATAGGATGGTGTGCAATTCCCATGATATTCTTGATATAAAGATGGTAATACTCCAGGGTAGAACAGAATCAAAAGCTAGATTGGCATTTTGATTTATGGGTTACAACTGCTTTGACCCGATCCTAGAAATGGATAAGGTACTGGAGTTTGTTTCTCCTAGTCATTCCGAATAGAATGTCTTGACGTACCACATGAGTAAAAGGCATCGATGAACGAATGCATGCATACTCTTGACTATCAATTGATAGACGAGGTTAGAAGACAACTAAAGAGGGACAACCCAAAAGAACATATGATTTTCTGACTTGTGGATGCATGGACTAGCATGTCGAATGAGTTCAACATATTTCTTCCGAATAACCCATGCAGAAAGGTTGAACTGGCAGAGTCAGAATATAGAATGGAGAACCCGTCAAGAGCACTCTGGTGGTGATCCTTCGGTTCTAAGACCTTCTGCCATAAGAGGTTCATAGTGTTTGGAAGAAGGAAATACCACGAACCTCGAGGACTATTGCAAAGGTTACTAATATACTAAAGGAACTAGCAAACACTATCAACATGAGGTAAGTAGGGTGAATCTCGGGTTCAAAACCCAGGAGTAGAATACCTACTACTTGGTGGCATCACGAGATGCTTTTGAGAACGATGGTGGCCGGAATCATCACACTGGGACACAAAACATGGCTGTATTACTAGGTGAGACTCTAGATATCTAGGGTCATAATAATAGCTCCAACATAAATGCCGAGGCAATGGAGTACCTCAACTCACTGACTAGTGTGGTTGATCTGACCAAAGGAACATTGGGAACGGGAAGAAGAGATTTGCTAATGCATCGGACTATTTAGAGACCTAGGATGACTCAGACAGCATAACGGTTGTAAATGCTCGAAAAGATTTGAAACATACTACAAAAGTGGTGGCATTACCACTCAGAATCACAATATCAAGGTACCGAGACCAACTAGGAACATACAGAAGATAGTAGGAACTGAACTCAAGCTTAGAACCATCAATCCTATAGGTCTACAGATTAGTAACACGTGATCCTGATAGAAAGAAGAGAAAGCCTAGTTCCTTAACCCCGTAGGAAGAGTAGGATGACTCAGATCAAAAGGGCATGAGGTAAAGGAGTAAAAAAAGAGCCTTACGTTCCATCCCACAATCAATTCCCTTGTATAACTAGAGAATTTCTAGACGCAACTTCGACCAGTTTGGCTTGGTAATCCTACAGGCTGTCAGGCTCTGATACCAAAGCTGTCAGGACCCCGATCCTATGCCACACCGATCTAGCATGTAACATAGCATATCACTTTGTGGCCTCAAGCATGGTATTCCCACAGGTGTCGCCTTACCAGGACCAGGACCGTTTGCGCATTTTGGCTCATGTATATGATAGTGTCGCTAGCATCCATATGACGAAGAATCCGGGCTGACATGGCTAGTGGTGAACCCGAAGTGGCACTAACTTACGGGGACATGCATACATGACCCAACAACGAACGTGTTGGTCGTCAGCGAGTGAACCCGGGCTGTAGCAACTGGGCTAGCAGGACTCCGGTAGACACCACGTGACATTTCCCCGAAGGGACAGACACAGGAATGAAGAAGGACACATGCCGGCCAGCCTAAGTGTTCCAGAGCAGTAGCAAGCTACCAGGGCTCAGTGGAAGCACTAGGAGACATTTTCTGATAAGAGAGGCTACCAAGGATAAACAACTAGATAGTCAGATCCCACACATACCAAGCATTTCAATAACATACACACAATATCCTCGATATGTGCAAATACAACATGGCATCACAACATGGCTCTACAACTCAAGTACTTTATTCAATAGGCTCCGAGGAGTGAGATATTACAAACATGGGTCTCATGACCCAACATTCAGAGCACACAAGTCAAAGCACAAGCGGAAGCTTAACATGTCTGAGTACAGACATCTACAAATGAAAAAGGCTGAGAAGCCTGAATATCTACCAGATCCTGCCGAGGCACAAGATCGTAGCTGAGGTAACAAGCTAAACATCGAAGTCCACATGGAAC
Organism: Triticum aestivum; assembly: GCF_018294505.1. Classification (NCBI taxonomy): domain Eukaryota; kingdom Viridiplantae; phylum Streptophyta; class Magnoliopsida; order Poales; family Poaceae; genus Triticum; species Triticum aestivum. Next base: position 560,917,319 of record NC_057801.1, read on the forward strand.
TACTAGCGAGACTGAAGTCTCTCTGCAAAAACATAAATTAAGCAACGTGAGTACAAATGTATCCAGCGAGAGTTACATCCGAACTAACTACATATGCACCATTATCAACAAAGGGGTGGTGGGGTTTAACTGCAGCAAGCCAGCTTTGGCTCGGTGGCTATCCTGAACTACGACTGCAAGTAACTCTTTTGAGGTGGCGCACACGAGTCCACATATTCACCATATCAATACACCACTATGGACCCGCTCCCGTCTCCCTACGAGAACGCCATCCATAGCACTCAAGTTTATCTTGCGTATTTTAGAGTATCCACTTTCACTTCTCTATGAACTGTATAAGCAACCCAGAGGTCCTTTACCGCGGACGCGGCTATTCGAATAGATCATATTAACCCTGCAGGGCTGTACTTCTTCACACACGCTCTCACCACTTACCGCTGTTTACACGACATGTACTTGGCAACCTTCAAGCGGAAGCCCAGTGAGGGTGTCGGCCATGACCTGACTAACCACACAAGTCTCTCGTCTAGGTTTATCGCCTATTCGGGTTCCATCTGCAGGGAGATCCGCCCGGGGTGTCGCTCATGGCCCCAAACGATGTGTGCAGGGTTCCCAAGCCCACCTCGACAGGTGGATCTATCCTTGGTACACCGTGCCACGGTGCCTAGTCTGTCCCAAGCCCATCTGTACCGGATGCCACTTGGTAGATTACTAACACTACCTACAAACACCAAAAACTAGTTGCAACTCCTCGACAGAGATCGAGTTGATTAATAAGTTGAGAGAGCTTGGAGTGCCCGGAGCCCAATGTGTTCTAGTAACTGTTCATGGATCACAAACACATAACTCAGTTCCCGAGGACAGCTTCAATGAGACAACCCACCATGTACTCCTACATGGCCTCTCACCGCTACCTTTACCAAATCGTGTTCACACACTTAGCTCTCAACAGTAGGACATGTTCACACACCTCCAATTCATCCTCGATGAATCGGACCTGACTCAACTCTAAGCAGTAGCAGGCATGACAAACAAGCATGAATGAGTAGGCACATCAGGGATCAAACAACTCCTACTCATGCTAGTGGGTTTCATCTATTTACTGTGGCAATGACAGGTCATGTAGAGGAAAAGGGGTTCAACTACTGCAGCATGTAACAGATGAATCGTTGTTGTCCTAATGCAGTAAAAGAGAGTAGGAGCAAGAGAGTGGGACTGTATCAGAATTAACAAGGGCGTTTTGCTTGCCCGGCACTTCTGAAGATGGTATAGCTCTTCATCGGTGTCACCGAACTCATCGTTGGGACACATCTACCCAGAGGGGTCAAACACCGACAAACAAAGAAGAAACATAATCAATGCAATGCAGCAATATGATGCATGATCATGACAAGGAAGTATGCTATGTTTTGAGCTAATGCAACTAGCAACAAGATTTAATGAAGTTGGTTTGAACCCAAGTTTCAAATTCAAACTCCATCTGTGAAGGTTTAAATGCCCTTTATATGATTTGTCCTAAACAGCAGCCATAAGTTGTTCTAACATGCATGAAAATGGTGCGGATGGATAGATTGTATTTTTCTGATCATTTTTCATATATAAATTATTTCATTTGGAGTTACGATTGAATTTTTATGATTTTTAGAAGTTTAGGGTATTTTCTGAAAATAATAAATCATTTCTGATTATTAAAATCCCAGAAAAACATTACTGCATCAGCACCACGTCATGCTGACCTCAGCAGGTCAGCAGCACCGGTCCAGGTCAAACCTGACCAGTGGGGCCCACTGGTCAGTGAATTAGTTAGTTAACTGAGTTGATTAGTGTTAAACTAATCCTATCTAAAATGTTAGCAGGGTTGGGCCCACTCGTGACTGGTTCATCTAATTAACTAAGTTAATTAACCCTAACCAAACTAACACTAATTAAGCAGGGCCTTGGCCCACACGTCAGGGATCTAGGGAAGGTCAAACCCCCAGGTCAGCGGGGTCAAACCCGTCGGCGATTAGCCGTCGGCGAGGTCCGAGATGGCGGCGATGCGCGGAATCGCAACACAGCCACGGTTCGAGGCGCGGATGGCACCGTTGGAACCCCGAGCCTCGTCCGCGTCGGCTGGTGCTAGTGGGGTTGCCGGAGACGACCTAGATCGACGGCGGTCTCCACTTCCACGGCGGCCGGAGTTCAGGTGCCGACGATGGCGATGCTACGGTGCACTAGAGGAGAAGCCGAAGAGTGCTACATGTTCCTGGGGGTGCGCTGAACATGCTGACAAGCTCGGACGCGGTGGTAGCAGCTGTGGCCGCGGCGGCGCCATGGACGGCGGCAGCAAGCTCTCGGGCGCGGCAGCACTAGCTCTAGCTGGCGAGTTAGACTGCGGGGAGAGAGGGGAAAGGCGCAGGTGCTCACGGCGGTTCTTCTGGTGCAGCTGGGTGGCTCGGGGAAGCGCTGGCAATGACGAACAGGCGATGGCAATCTCGGCAACCCGAGGAGGAAGAAGACGATGGTGACGGCGAGGCAGGGCGCCCGACAACGTGTAGCTAGATGGGGACGAAGAAGAGGTCATGGCGGACCTCCGGGGCACGGCGAGCGGCCGAGGGGGAGGTAGTGGCCACGACTATGGCGAACGGCGACGATGGCAGCGTTCGGCTACTGCGGTGCAGAGGCGAGGGAGAGAACAGAGAAGGGGATTGAGCTCGAGAGAGAGTGAGAGGCGACCAGCAGGATGCGTGGCATCATCAGGGAGATCCAGGGCGACGAGGAAGCACATAGGAAGGGTGGAGGTGCCCGGCTGGTGGCTGCGCGCGCCGGGCACGCGCCCCTGCCTACTGGCGCGAGGAGGAAGGCGACAGAGGGGCTGCGGTGGTGGGCCGGGCTGACTTTGCCCAACTGGGCTGCTATAGTGTTGGGCCGGTTGGGGTGCCAGGTAAGTTCTCTCTATTTCTCTTTTAATTCATGTTTTCTATTTTTCTACAGCTGGCTTTATTAAAAATACTAAATCAATCCCAAAAATCATGCAACTGCTCATGACCACTGTTGGAAATATATCCTACAGTAAACATTTTAGTTTGTGATTATTTGAGCATTTAAAATATTTTATAGCATTTAAATGCCCAAAGGCAAATACTATATGATTTAATTCATTGACCTTATGATGTCCTAGAAAAGTGTGCACCATTTTTGTAAGAGGTTCTAGCCCAAGGCAAAGATGATGAACATTTTAGAAGGGCATTTCAGGTTCATTGAAAAAGATTTTAGTAAACCCTAGTTGGTTTAAGGGGGGTGCTGGGGGTTCTGTCAACCCCATTTCAACTTTCTGGGAGATTTAAACTTGATGCAACACCAGATGCTAGCACTAGGCAAACCAGAACTAGGGATGTGACAAACTCTTAACAAAATAGAAATAGATAAGAGCCGCATTGAGCAAAGCAACACGACCTTCAAAGGAATCATCCCTAGTCGGGAGGCACCATGTGCGGGAAAAATTACGCTGGATGTGGTATTCGGCACGCCAAAGAATTATAGGTCCGAAGAAATCACATTCCAAGTGGCCCCGTTTAGTAGTGGATACCACGCCCTTTTAGGGCAGGATGCATTCACAAGCTTCCAAGCTATACCCCGTTATGGGTACATGAAGCTCAAGATGCCTGGGCCCAATGGAATCATCACTCTAGCTAGTGATCCGAACATAGCACTCCACACCGAAAATAAAACCGCCGCACTAGCCCTGGAGGCATTATCCGAGGCCCTCGCGGCCGAAGAGTTAACTGTGCTGCGCTCCATAGTGGACAGGGACAACGTGATAGTCGACAAACGACCCAAGTCCACCTCATTTAAACCAGCAGACGAAATAGTCAAATTCTAGGTCCACCCAATGGACCCTACAAAAACATCATCAATTGGGGCACAACTGAACCCCACAATAGACGCCGCACTACGAGAGTTCTTGCGCGAGAATTGGGACATCTTCGCCTGGCATCCTTCAGACATGCCAGGTATCCCACGCAGGCTGGCCGAGCATAGCCTAAACATACTAAAGGGATACAAGCTGGTCAAGCAGACTCTTCGGTGCATTTCAGAACCCAAGCGACAAGCCATGGGAGAAGAGCTAGCCAAGCTACTCGAGGCCGGATTCATCTGAGAAATAAAACATCCGGACTGGCTAGCAAACCTGGTGATGGTACCAAAGAAGGACAGATCATGGCGCCTATGCGATGATTTCAAGGACCTCAATAAGGCTTGCCCTATGGATCCCTTCCCCCTCCCCTGCATCGATCAAATCATAGATGCTACCGCAGAACACGACTCATTGTGTCTCCTCGACGCATACTCCGGATACCATCAAATCAAGATGGCGGAGTCCGATCAAGCCACAACGGCATTCATCACTCCATATGGCCCCTTCTGTTTTAACACCATGCCTTTCAGGCTCAAAAACGTCGGTGCAACCTATCAACGCATGATGCAGACATGCCTGGAAACACAAATTGGCAAAATAGTGGAGGCATACGTAGATGATGTGGTCATCAAAACCAGACACGTCGAATCTTTAATAGACGACTTGAGGCTTAAGTTCGACAATCTCCGAACATACGACATTAAGCTCAATCCGAAAAAATGCGTTTTCGGCGTACATGCCGGAAAGCTCTTGGGCTTTATCATTTCCAATAGAGGAATTGAAGCAAATCCGGCTAAAATCCGAGCTCTGTCACAGTTGGCTTCCCCAACAGACCTCAAGCCAATCCAGAAATTAACTGGATGCGTGGCCGCCTTAAGCCGCGTTATCTCCCGATTAGGAGAAAAGGCACTACCTCTTTATTGCCTTCTTAGACACACCAAACACTTCGAGTGGACGGATGCGGCTACGACTGGACTGGAGGAAATAAAACCCCTCTTGGCCACCAATCCAATCCTGGACGCGCCAAATATTGGTGAACCTATGCTGTTATATATAGCTGCAACACACCAGGTTCTAAGCACAGTGCTCGTCGTCGAACAAGAGACAGACGGACATAAGTTCCCGCTTCAAAAGCCGGTATACTATGTATCCACTGTCCTCACTCCCTGCAAGTCAGGTTACCCACATTATCAAAAGATAGCATACGCGGTCTTTATGGCATCCCGAAAACTATGACACTACTTTCAAGAGTGTTCAATCACGGTGGCCTCCAAAGTACCACTCAATGACATAATAAATAACCGCGATGCCACGGGCCGGATTGCTAAATGGGCTATCAAGCTCCTCCTGTTCGACATAACATACAAACCACGGCGACCCATTAAGTCGCAAGTACTAGCTAACTTCGTCGCCGAATGGACAGAAGCCGAACTCCCCAAAGAGTATGACGCGTACTCCAATTGGATCATGCACTTTGGCGGCTCTAAGATACTGGCTGGTCTAGGGGCAGGCGTTGTCCTGACATCCCCCACCGGAGATACAGTCCAATACGTACTCCAAATACTATACACAGGTTCCAACAATGCAGCCAAATATGAGGCTCTGTTGCATGGTCTTCGGATGTCAGTCTCCATGGGCATTCAACACCTAGAAGTGCGTGGGGATTCGAACCTCGCAATATCTCAAATAAATGGAGAATTTGACGCCAAGGACCCAAAAATGGCGGCCTACCGCAATGCCATCCTTAAAATGTCAGCTCGGTTCAAGGGGCTAGGATTCCATCATGTGGTCCGAGAAAACAATCAAGCGGCGGATATCCTCGCCCGCATCAGCGCTAAGCGCGACCCCGTCCCACCTAATATCTTCCTAGAAAGGCTGTTCAAGCCATCTATGGTGTGGGAAGGGGAGACCGGCAATATCAGTCCGGATCCAAACACAACCCCAGATCCCGAACACTCTGACATAATCGGAAGCTCCGCCACCGAAATAACACCGTCGGCCCATGTGATTATGGTTGTCATCGCCCCATAGATAGAACCCTTCTTAGGATACCTAAATAGGCAAGAACTCCCTAAGGACCAAAATGAGGCACGCTGCATTGTGCGGCGTTCTAAAGCCTACAAGGTCCATGAGGGAGAGCTTTATAAGAAAAGTGCGAGTGGAGTGCTCCAAAGGTGCATCTCCGAAGAGGAAGGACGGAAGCTTTTGGTAGAAATTCATGCTGGACTCGGCGGCCACCATGCCGCAGCTCGGCCCCTTGTAAGTAAGGCCTTCCGTACAGGTTTCTACTGGCCGGCAGCCCGAGCGGACGCACAGGACTTCATCCAACATTGCGTCGGTTGCCAGCTTTTTGCAAATCAAAGCCATATGCCACCTACCGCTCTCCAAACAATCCCCATAACTTGGCCCTTCGCAGTCTGGGGGCTCGATATGGTTGGACGCCTTAAAGGAGGAAGCCATAAGAAAAAATACTTGTTGGTCATGGCAGATAAATTCACCAAATGGATAGAGGCCAAACCAGTTAAAACGGCCGAATCTGGACCAGTGATAGACTTTATATCTGGAGTCGTACACCGTTACGATGTCCCCCATAGCATCATCACAGATAACGGATCCAACTTCACAGCCGATAAGGTGAAAACTTGGTGCGGCAAGATGGGCATTAAGCTCGATTATGCCTCTGTCTATCACCCCCAAACAAACGGTCAAGTCGAACGAGCAAATGGTCTTATTATGAGCGGCATCAAACCCAGACTAGTGCGATCCTTGAAGGAATCAGATACGCACTAGGTCGAGGAGCTCGACTCCATACTATGGGGGTTGCGGACCACGCCAAATCGCACCACCAGGTACACACTATTTTTTATGGGTATGGTGCAGAGGTAGTACTACCCTGCGATAGCATTCATGACTCACCTCGAGTGCGCATGTACAAAGATAGAGAAGCCAAGCTAGATTGACAGGACAACTTAGATGCCCTGGAAGAGGAGCGTGACATCGCAAAGGCCCGTTCCGCATTATATCAACAGCAGGCTCGAAGGTATCAAAGCAGAGAAGTACGGGTAGGAGCGTACTGTGTGCGCGATGCATCAGATAATCGACTTGAGCCGAACCCATGGAATGCGGCCAGACTCCGAAGATTCTACGCCTAGTGCCAAACTCTGTGTTTGTCTCCTTACCTCCATCTTCCTTTTTAAATTATATCCCCTCTCTCTCCTTTATATATATATAGCCTTAAAAGCTTCAAGTATGCTTTGAACGCACACTCCTGCCGCACTATGTGCACTCAATATACCTGGGGGCTTCTTATACAGAAGCTAAATATAATTATCTTCTGGGCTTTATGCCCACCACATATGCGTCATTTCTCCATATGTGCCTTTTTTCACCACTATATGCATCGATATGACTTAAGTTTTGGCCAAGCTGGGTTGCCTGGCTCTTGTGTTTATGCCCTACGTTCCCGTTAATTCAGCTAGGGCATAAGGGGAGCACCTCTGCGATTGTTACTACCGGGTCAGCCAGATGTGTACCTCAGACTGGGTGAAGCCGAAAGCTAGCGTTCTGAAGGGAATATTCGATCGATGAACAAAAGATGTCTTTTACTTATTGCAAAACATGCCCCCAGATGCTTATATCTTGCGTCATTTTTTGCAGTTCGGACATGCACACTAATGCATGCACACCCATGGAAAGGAACCCTTAACGGAACTATTCTCCCTGGAAGATGTTTCTTACTACCCACATAATATAACATAGCTAGTTGGGTACTTGTCTGTTCAAGCACTTATGACCCCTACGCTTGGTTTCCATGCGTGCCCCGGTTTTCACATAATTGAGCAGATATTCGGATACACTCTGGACTGTCGGGTCCAGAGGTTGAAGCGAAAAGGTCCGCCAAGACAAATGATTTACAATCCGGCTAGGGACAAAATATGTCCTTTGAAGTACAAACTCACTTAGACTGGCTAAACTCTTCTTCTATACCATCCAACATGCTGTCTAGACTACAATCCTGTTGGGAATACTTCACGACTAAAGCTACGTAGTCATATACCAGACTAACGGGGATCTCTTTCCCATCTGGCCTACAGGTCCGACCTCGGCCATGTGGTTCGGGTCAGTTTTGGTGTGTCGTGTCTTCACCGTGGCCTAGGCCTCCCTTGCACCTTGTCGGCAGGCCGATATCTTCCATAATCGGAAGCGCCGCCGCGCTCCCTTGAGCATCTCCACGAGCTCTCCCATGCCTTCGGGCATGGATGCGGACAGCCACAAGGCCTGGGAAATACCCTGCATCACCTGCCGAATTTGTCCATGCAGCTGTGAGAGCTCTTGTAGAAGATCGCCTGCAGATCCGGGCATCTCCTCTTCGGGACGACCTGCCCTTAAACCTATAGACATAATTCTGTTAGCCCGCTTCTTCGCTGAACTTTCTAAAGTTTCGTACGAGCACTTACTAAAAATGTCACGTCGAAGCCTCCTATTCACCTTCACAGAGTCAGCAAGCTGGGCCCGAACATCCTTTAATTCAACGTCCAGCCGGGTCTTCGCGTCCTGGAGATCATTCTTCTCCCGTATAACTTTTGTAAGCACGTGCTCGCCAGCCTTTAGCCATCGTTGAGCATGTTGTTCATCCTCCGATACGATCTCTGGATTACCTCCGGGATTGTCTGCAGAAACTAATTGGTATATGTCAATACATTATTTTTGTTCAAGACAAGTATTACCAGATGAGGCCTTCTTGGACTCCTCCATTCCGGCGACTGCGGCCCGTAGCTGGGCTTTGCACTCCTCCAGCTCTTTAGACAGCTGGGCATTCTTCTCTGTAAGAACCTATGCATATAATTGATCTTTAAATCAGTTGTGCCAATTGTTTCAAGTCTCAGGGGCTACTGATATACATACTTATCAAATTTTCTTACCTGTATATCCTTTACATACTGGTCCATAGCTCTGGCAAGGCCATCTTGAGCAGCCCGGATGTACGCGTCCCCTGAGTTGAAGGCATTGAACGCCTCTTTAGAGAAATTAGGGTCGAGTAGTGTGGCCCGTCGGCGCCTGTGATTCATGGCGCTCTCCACTTCAGAGTTTGTAGCGGATAATATATCCGCATCCTCTGTAGGTGGACCATCAGGCATTGTCCCCGCGTTAATATCCGCCCTTGAGTCCGGCCTCGGAGTCCGGCTGGTGGAGGCGTGACCCACAGGCTCTCCGGATACAGTCCGGTGAGCGCTTTTTCTGTCGGGGAACCATGTACATTGTTATACTTTAAGGACGATAATTGCGTAGCAGGTTTTTAATCATACCTTTGCGACGGCGTCTCGGTCCTGACTGCCTTCCTTTTGAGCCGACCCGGCTCCGGTGCTCCTTGTTGACGAGTCGCCGCAGGTTCGGCGCGGCGTTCCGATGGCCTTCCCTGTAAAACGCAATACAGGTGCGGTGGGTAAGGCGCAAAGAGGGTATCCTTCTTGTAAATTGGGACTTCGGTTTTACTTACATGTGATGCAGGGAGTAGGCCAGGATAATCAGCTATGATGGCCACCAAGACACCATCACAACTTAACTAATAAAATGTCCTATCGACGAGCTCCACAAATATGTCCGGATCTTCTTCAAATCTAGGGTCGAGGGCCCGGTCGGGGTCCTCTGGCTGTGGAGACGGGCTGTGGACCTCCCTCATAGCTTTTCGCAGTTCCTGCTATGAATTGGCAAGGTAAATATTTGTGATGAGGAATGCGGGAAAAGACTGGAATAAAAGGTAGCAGCTCACCCAGCTTGGGGGGTTGTACATGGAGAATCCATCCCGTGGCTTAATACGGATGAACTCCTCTTCTTCTTATTTGAACAAGTCGGACAATATTTTCGCCAGAGCGGCGGCGGAGTCCGGACCTTTACGGCCACAGCGGGTGGCGTCATCTTCTCCATGAAGTGCCACATGGGTTTCCCCCGATACTGAAGTGGTTGTACCCCCCGCATTATACATATTGACATAACCTCAATTATTGTCAGTCCTGATCTGGCGAGCGTTTTTATCCTGTCCATCAGGAAAAGGACCTCTGTGTTATCTTCCTCCTGGGGGCTCCGGGGGTGCCAACTGTGGCGTTTCTTCAACGGGGCATTTGCAAACTCAGGAAGGCCCATCCGAATAGGATCCGGAAGGGGGACGTCCTCCATATAAAACCACTCTAAAGGCCAGTCTTCAGATGTCTTCTTTGGAGTACCGGACAGGTATCTGGTCCCGATGATGCGCCATATTTCGGCTCCGCCCACTTGATATATTGACCCCTCCTGAGTACAGGGTACGAGGCAGAATAGTTTCTTCCATAGCTCGAAATGAGCCTTGCAGCCCAGAAATAGCTCGCAAAAGGCGACGTAGGCGGCGATATGTAAAATGGAGGCAGGGGTGAAGTTATGCAGCTGGAGGCCATAGAACTCCAGGAGCCCGCGGAGGAACGGATGGATTGGAAATCCAAGTCCCCTCAACAAGAAAGGGACAAGGCATACCCTCTCCTCCTTGGACGGGTTGGGAAAACTCTCCGCTTGCTCCCCGCCATTGTAGGTGGCTAGTCCGGCTCGAACGGGGACCATGTATGCAGGCGGGAGAAACCCCTGGGTCTGCAACTCTACCAATCGGCCCTGAGGAACAGAGCACTTCTCCCAATCGCCTGGCTTAGTGCTACGGGAGCGAGAGGAGGAGCTGCGACGGCTGGCCATGATGGAATGGTTACTTCCAGGCACGCTCTGGTGGATGCTCGCTGGAGGAGGATGGTGTGATTTGGATCTGAGGATCCCCGTCTCTTTAAATAGACGATTTACTCACATGGTCAGGGTGGCAAATGTAAAAATGCCCCGACTTCTCGCATTCACTCGACACATGGAGATAGCCATTATTACAACACAGAAGCCGAGGAGTGCAACATTGATGGGAAGCCAGACACTGCTCGTTTCAATAGGTACTTTGGAAAATTTGGAGAAGAACCCGCCTTGCAATGCGGAGGACAATCTGCGCGCCGGACTCATCGTCATTGAAGCCTGGTTCAGGGGCTACTGAGGGAGTCTGGGATTAAGGGGTCCTTGGACAACCAGACTATATACTTTGGCCGGACTATTGGACTATGAAGATACAAGATTGAAGACTTCATCCCGTGTCCGGATGGGACTCTCCTTTGCGTGGAAGGCAAGCTTGGCAATTCGGATATGTAGATCTCCTTCTCTGTAACCGACTCTGTGTAACCCTAGCCCCCTTCAATGTCTATATAAACCGGAGGGTTTAGTCCGTAGGACAACAACAATCATAATCATAGGCTAGCTTCTAGGGTTTAGCCTCTACGATCTCGTGGTAGATCAACTCTTGTAATACTCATATCATTAAGATCAATCAAGCAGGAAGTACGGTATTACCTCCATCGAGAGGGCCCGAACCTGGGTAAACATCGTGTCCCCCGCCTCCTGTTATTGTTAGCCTTAGACGCACAGTTCGGGACCCCGTACCCGAGATCCGCCGGTTTTGACACCAACAGGCACACCAATAGTTCTCTTAGCCATGTGCGGTGCCCCCTTCCACATTTTACTCCTCCGGTCATAGCGCCGTAGTTCTTAGGAGAAGCCTTACGCGGATCACATCATCAACACCGTCGCCATGCCATCGTGTTTATGGAACTCTCCCTCAACCCTCTACTTGATCAAGACTTCGAGGGACGTCATCGAGCTAAACGTGTGCTGAACACGGAGGTGTCGTACATCCGATACTTGGATCGGTTGGATCGTGAAGACGTTCGACTACATCAACCGCGTTAACTAACGCTTACGCTTTCGGTTTACGAGGGTACATGGACACACTCTCCCCTTCCGTTTCTATGCATCTCCTAGATAGATCTTGCATGATCGTAGAAAAGTTTTTGAAATTGCATGTGTGACAGCTTGGTTTTTGCCCTCTTTTCTTTGCCTGGTTTTCAGTTGAGTTGGTTTTGAGTTTGGAGTTTTTGAATCATTTCATTTGGACTTAGCCACTTGGGTACCCCTTGACTTTCACCCAAGTGCTTCTTCTCCTCCTCAAACCTTCATTTCACTCCTGGATCAACTCAAAATATTGCTTGGAATATTTTTCTTAAATGAAAAATATTCATTTTGCCCTCCAAAATCCTAGCTAGCCCTTTGTGCTCCAAAGCAACCCTAATTTTTCTTGCCCCAAAAATCCTAAGAAAAATCCCAATTATTCTTTGAACCCTAGGGCACCTTTTTGAGCAAAAATATTTCATCACTCTTTGGAATATTTTGGCTACAGAAAATAATTTCATTTCTGTTCAAAAATGGTAGTTTCTACAGCAACTACCATTTTACTAGCTCCATTGTAGCTTGTTTTTCTTGTGACTATTTACCCTAGTAAGTGTAAGCAAGCCTCCAAAGCTCAGCCCCAAACTCCAGTGGTTTGACCACAGTAAACCTCCAAAGTTCCTGTCTAGAAACTTGCTTGCAGTACAAATCCATTTCTACTGCACCTGGATCCAAGCCCAACCGTGGTAACACTCCAAACTACCAAGGACTACACGCCAGACATCAAGTTAGTGCTTAGGATGGCCTGATGTCATAGTTCACGCGGTGACCGCGTTCGTCCGGGCGTGCTGGCATGCAAAACACGTGCTCTGCGTGCCGCCTAGTGCTCTGTTGAGCGCGTGCTTGCTGCCCAGCCTGCCCAAGCATGCCAAACCTTGCCACCATCCTCGTCTCCACTCCCTTAACTCCCCCCTGACACTCGCCGATGCCAGAGCTCGTCGCAGCGGGCACGGGCACAGTCCGGCCAATGACATAGTGCGCAACGCACTATGCTCGTCGTCTTCCCCCTCGCCCCTGTGCTCGTCCGCACCCGCCAATAGTTTCCGCATGATCTCCGTCCTCTTCCCCCTCTCTCACTAGCGTCGTTCGTTGCCGGGCACCGTGGACATGTGTCCTCCGGCGGAGCCCGAACCCCTCTCGCCGCCTGCCTATAAATGCCGCCACCCCCAGCCTCTTTGAGCACCCGCAGCTACTCCCACACCCTCCACAAGCTAGTAGAAGCTGCAGCCCGGCCGGGCAGGCCGCGGGCTGCCGTCCCCGAGCCCGAGCTCGCTGGCGATCCCCTTTGGATCGTCCCCGCAGCTCCAACCCCTCCCAGGCCAGGGCGACCTTGCTAGTGCCTCCGCCACTCTTCGGTGAGGCCGTTCTGCCCTGTTGGAGCCCCTGGAGCCACCCCGAGCCGTCGTCGTCTTCACTCCCGCAACCGCTGCCCTCTGCCTCCACTGGAGAGGCCGTTTCTGACGGCTTCCGGTCACCTCTAGCCACGCTACGGGTATGGGCAGGTGCGCCATCTTTTTCTCCTTCGATCCTCCGTCTTGTTTGACCCCAAGACCCCTCGCCGCCGGCGTGTGATCCGGGAAAGCTCCGCCTCCCTCTGTTTCCTTCTCCCCCTCCTTCGGACCTGACTAGCATGGCCCGCTAGTCAGCCACTCAGTATGCGCGCGAAGCGGTATGAGTGGTGGCGCCCTGGGCGTTTACGCCTTCGCCGTCACCCCTCTAGTCTATTTTATTTTTAATTCAAATTCATTTAAATCTAGGAAACTTCAAACAGCCACAACTTTTATTCTATAACTCCAAATGCATGATTATTTTTGCATTGTGTTCTTTGTCCAAAAAACTAGCAGCACCCAAAAGATGGGATTTTTCCTTGCTGTCTAGATTTTCTGGTAATTTTTAGAAGGTTTCTTGATGTTTTCTTTTTGTGGTTTTATTTATTTTCAGAAGAGCAAGCTTGTCTTGAGGATCACCAGGAGGTTTATGAACCTCATCAGCACTAAGGCAAGCCACAACAACATTTTCATAGTGCCACTTCAATATTTGTGATTTTCCTACTTGAACTTATGATTATTCATGCATTTAAATAATTCTTATGATAATTATATTCTGTTGAATGCCTGTCATGTTACCTATGCTTGATTTATAGTAATTTTGAAATGAATCTTGTTGATAAGCTAACAAGAACTTAGTTATGAGTAATGATAAAATGATATGGCCATGGAGATTAATAATTAGTTTAATTATTATTCTTGCATGATGGAAAATGATGAGATTGCTAGAAATGATTCTGGTTTAAGTGAGGTTGGATCTTAACTAGAGAAGTATCATGAGTTAATGATGACTCCATGGGAGCATAGTTGACTTAGTTATTTTCATGGATATGTGATGCAGATGTTAAGTGATGCATAACATGGCATTATGACACCGGTTACTTTCACTTTAAGTTGAACCTGATAAATAACTCAACTTGAATATGTTTGTTGACCGGGTCGTGCTGCCGCTGAAATGAGTTTTTCCCAGTGCAACCAGATTTGCCGGTATGGGACGACCTTAATGCATTTCAATGTCATGCCTCTGGTCGGTGCCTCCATCTAGGGAAGGTTATGGGCGTGCTGTACCCTGGCCCGGTAAGCAGGCATAACCTTCTGAGCCCGTTGATGAGTTAAGTTTTTGGGTCCCAGAGTGGATCTTTGCCATGACGGTGGTTTGAGGTGTCTTGAGGTAGACACGGGGCCACCCAGGACTAGCCCGATGGGTATTGAGATGGAGTGGTCAGGAGAGTGTCATGACAATGAAGTGGTTTCGTGGGAATGCCGGTGGTCCACCCGAATGGGAGTGCGAGGCCATGGGTTCTATAGTGTGTGTCTAGTGCGCTACCTCTGCAGAGTGTATTAATCTATCAATAGCCGAGCCCATGGTTATGGACACGCTCGAAAGTAGGGTACACCATGGGTCAACACCTAATAAATTTGCACACTAAGATTTGCACTAAGGTAATGGAAGTAAGGCCATTGTGTTGAGTTTGACCAGGTGTGGTCGGGTTGTGATTGTTGTATGGATCACGAGATTCTCTTTGAGTTCTTCACATTTGTGGTCTGGAAATGATCACGTTCGGTAAGCCAGTCCATGGGATGAGTACCACTTGAGCATAATCACAAAATGTTGGATATATTGTTGCATTGTTGTTAATTGGTTAAATATCATGATATTGTTTGTCATTATGTTTATGCTTGTTGTGAGCTTGCAAGTACATTGAATGTACTAACCTAGCGTGTCATGCCAGATTTCAGGAAAGTCTCGCTGGAAAGGAGAGTTGTCCGAGTCTAGATCGTGTCCACATCGGTGTCCCTGTGCTATGGAGTCCCGCTATGACGTTGTTCCGCTGTCGTGTAGTTGTCATGATCGAGGCCCCTTTATGTTTACTAAATAATGTACATATTGTTCAGCCGCACCATGTGTGCCGCTTGGCCTCGCTAACTGTTGCTATATGAACTATGCTCCGCTAGCATGAATAAAGCGGTTGCTTTTCTGTACCAAGTTGTTGTGTGTTGCCAGAAGACAAGGTCTCTGGGCTGGCAATGCAAGGTTAACCGGTCGCTCTGAGCCGGGGTGCCACAACGCTTGGTATCAGAGCCGCACTGACTGTAGGCCACGCTATACTAAGCCGAGCTAACTGGACGTTAGATACGAGTTGTAGTTGAGAGCTGGTAGCACATTTGTAGCTGGTTGTTCCATTGCATGCACTGATTTTTATTTTTATGCTAACTTGCTAATGGTTGTGAGTGTAGATGGCTCCGGTGATGTATCCGTGCCAGTTGCAGCTGATGCCGTACATGTCGCCGCATCTCCTTCGTAAGGTGTGGCGTCGGCTATACCCCCATGGTGACGATCCAGTCTATTGTGTGTACCGGGAGCGTCTAGCTGACTCAGTGTATGAGTATCACGCCGTGGTTACTCTGCGCACCAGTTCCGATTCCAGCACTTACACTCGTACCTCTCAAAGTGGCTATGCTTCTACCGCTTCTCGGGCTGTCCAGTTTGCTGCATTCGAGGTACTCGTTGAGCTCCGTTACAACGAGGTCCGGATATAGAGCCACCCAGGTTTCCACTACTATCCTTCTCTCCACGATAATGGTCGTGTCCGTTTCCTTGTCATTGATCCAGAGTCTGATAGTGTAGCTAGCCAACTTTCTCGCTATATCACTGCTAGCTATCTTCTGATCTACGAGCTGGCTCGTGAGATGAGTCGTGCCCGTACTGCTTTAGTCTCTGCTAGCTCAGCCACTACTCCAAAGTCTGTAGGATTTAGTCCCTATATTCCTTCCAGTTCTCGATCCCCTATTTCCCCGATTACTCCTCTGAGTAGCTCGGGCACCGCGACTGTGAGTCCACTTAGTGCTCCTGCTGAGTCGGTTTCACTCCTCGCCACTCATGTACCCCCGATGATTCACCTTCCACCTGCCCCGGCGGGAGAGCCCTCGAAACAGCGTCGTCGTGTCACTTTTAACCCGGAGGTCTTAGTTAACCCCGTCAGTTCAGGATCCGAGTCCGCTTCAGGAGAGGACCCCGCAGCACCAGCAGAGCAGTAGAGCCTTCGAGTATTCGCAGTCGTCAGGATGGAGTATGGATGTAGTCGTACGAGTCATCATGTTTCGTTTCATGTATGAGGGTAGTTGGACCTGGCATGTTGTTATCTTTCATGTATGAGTCTATGCATAATTATGTCGGACTTTATTTTATTCGCCGTATTTTCTTTGCCATTTCGGTTTTACTCGGATTTTTGTTGCTGGCTTCTCCCCAGTTTATTTTTGAATGCTTCTCATCTCGGTTGCGTTGCCTTGGGAAAATAATCATATTAGGATGATGCGGGGAGGCTGCAGTAGCAACCTTCGTGAGGGTTCTCCTGTTCGTCGTTCCGCACGACAGGCAGGACACTCACCTGAGCCGTACGTTCCACCACCGCCTCCACCGCCAAATCCGCCCTCCACCGAGCAAATTCTGCGTATGTTTGAGGAAAGACGAAATAATGATCTGATGGAAATACTTAGAAGTATTCAAGCTATGGTTGGACAGAATGGAAATCAACCCGGTCATCACTCCAAGCTGTCTGATTTTCAAAGGACTAAGCCTCCCAATTTCAGTCAGGCCATTGATCCCTTGGATGCAGATGATTGATTGAGAACTATGGAAAAGAAGCTTGAGGTTGCTCGAACTGATGAAGGGGATAAGGTTCCATTTTTAACACATTATCTTGAAGGCGCTGCTGCCATATGGTGGGAAAATGAAAAAGCCATGTGATTTGCTGATGAAGAAATTACCTGGTCAAGATTCAAGGAACGATTCCGGAAATATCACATCCCTACGGGAATTATGAAGACTAAGCAGCATGAATTTCTTGCGCTCCTCCAAGGAAGTCAGTCTGTGGGAGAATATTTGCAGAAATTCAAACATCTGTCACGTTACTCTCAATATGACGTGGCAACTCAGGAAAGAAAGATGGACAGGTTTCTTAGTGGGTTAAACCCGCAACTCTGTTGTACTCTAGGTATGCTCGATTTCCCAGACTTCCAAACCCTGGTGAACAAGGATTTCATTGCTGAAAGGGAACACAAGCTTGTATCAGATACTAAGCCTGCCAAAAATGATCACAAGCGCAAGTTTGAGCCAAGAAAAGAAATGCAACCAATGCAAAAGGTTCGTACCTGGCAGCCGACTCAGGTAGCATACAAGCCCAATTGGCAACATAATGTTAACAAGACCACCACCCAAGTCAAGAATTACGTGCTCAACACAATACTAGAGAATCGTCTCCGCAACAATTCCTGTTTCATTTGTGGGCAAACAAGACATTATGCCAAATAGTGTCCCACGAACAATCGGACAAATACTACCTTCAAGCCACAAGTCCATTATATGGAGGCATGCCCAGATCAGCACGACCTCACGGGATACATTCATCACATTTCCGCCAACGAAGCCCAAGAGAACCCTGAAGTCGTCATTGGTATGTTCCCTGTTAATAACATACCTGCAGTAATTTTATTTGACTCTGGGCTTCCCACTCTTTTATTTCTCGGAGTTTTGTTGCCCAAAACTAAATTCCTTGTTTGCTTTTGGGCAAGAATATGCTGGTACAAACCCCGGGATCTCTAATTGGAAGCAATATAGTCTGCCGTAATCTGGAAGTCATTATCAACGGAGTCCGTTTTCCAACTTCTTTTATACTTATTGAATCCGTATCAAGTATGCATAAATTGTGCGACCCGAGAAGTCAACTTGACCGGCCAAGAGGGACAAACTACAAAATTTATTGCTCATAGAAGCATACCCTCCAAGGAAATGGTCTTTATAGCAATGGCTGAAATGGAATTGATTCCGGTGGTCACCGAGTTTCCTGATGTATTCCCAGAAGAACTGCCAGGCATGCCACCTGATCGAGAGCTTGAGTTTGCGATAGATCTTGTGCCCAGAACCACACCAATACACAAGAAGTATTATCGAATGTCGTCATCAGAATTAGTGGAGCTAAAGAAACAGCTTGATGAAATGCTCCAGAAAGGGTATATCCGTCCCAGCTCCTCACCATGGGGATCACCTGCTATTTTCATGGACAAGAAATATGGCAGTCTTCGCATGTGTGTGGATTACCGTCAGCTGAATGATGTCACAATCAAAAACAAATACCCCTTGCCAAGAATTGATGATTTGTTTGATCAGCTTAGTGGGGCCAAGGTATTCTCCAAGATCGATTTACGGACTGGGTATTATCATCTCAAAATTAAAAAGGAGGATATTCCTAAGACCGCATTCACCACTCGCTATGGTCTCTATCAATATACAGTTATGTCTTTTGGCCTCACCAACGCCCCTGCTTTCTTCATGCACATGATGAATAAAGTATTCATGGACTTCCTCGATAAGTTTGTGGTCGTCTTCATCAATGATATACTCATTTACTCAAGAAGTGAAGAAGAGCATAAGGAACACCTCTGAGCAGTGTTACAACGACTCCGTGAGCATCAGTTATACGCCAAATTCTGTAAATGTGAGTTTTGGCTCAAGCAAGTTGGATTCCTCGGACATGTGCTATCCGTTGAAGGTATAGCCGTGGACCCAAGTAAGGTAAAGGATGTGCTCGACTGGTTGCCACCCGCAACCGTATCTCATATCCGGAGTTTTCTTGGATTAGCCAGATATTACCGCCGTTTCATTGAAGGGTTTTCCAAGATTGCTAAACCCATGACAGAGCTGCTCAAAAAGGATAAGAAGTTTGAATGGACTAAGGACTGTGAGAAAAGTTTCACTAAGTTAAAGAAACGACTGACAACTGCACCACTATTAACACCTCCAGATATCTACCACAACTTTGATGTGTACTGCGACGCTTCCAAGCAAGGACTGGGATGCGTACTTATGCAAGATGGCAAGGTAGTAGCTCACGCCTCACGACAACTACGACCCCACGAGGGGAATTACCCCACTCATGATTTGGAAATGGCCGCGGTGGTTCATGCTTTAAAAATTTGGAGACACTACCTCATCGGAAAAAGGTGCCAAAATTTTACTGATCACAAAAGCCTCAAATATATATTTACTCAGCCAGATTTAAATCTCCATCAACGAAGATGGATTGAGTTGGTCACGGATTATGACCTTGGAATAAATTACCATCCGGGTAAGGCCAACATGGTTGCCGATGCGCTCAGTCGAAAGCCCGTCCGTTTAAAAAACCTATTGGAATCTTTGTAACGCCCCGGATACAACTTTCCATATTCGTAACTCCAACTCTTGCCTTTTCCGGAGATGTGATATGTTATTTCCTCCGTGGTTGGGTTTTGTCTGCTGTTTTGCATTTTGTTCTTGTTATGCATCTCATCTCATAGCATCATGCGCATTGCATCGGCATCGTTTTCATAAAACTTGCATCTGTTCGGGTTCCGCCGGTTCTCTCCGTTGTCCGCTCTGAGCCCGACCACACTCGCACGCGCCCGCGGCACCTCCGCACTATTATTTTATAAGTGGCATAAAAATGTTCTCGGAATGGGTTGCAACTTGTCGTGCGGTCTTATTATAGTGTAGACAGGCCGCTTGCCAAGTTTCGTCGCATTCGGAGTCCGTTTGACTGCCCAGCCGTTAAACAGAGCGGTACCGTTGCCGGTACCTTCGTCGGATGTTTTCGGTCTCCGAAAATCGTGCCGGGCTGCATTTCTCCTCTCTCTCCTATCAGCCCAAGCCTCTCTCTCACACAGCCCACTAACCCCTTCTAAACCCACCTAACCTTCCCCTCCGGCTGGAACCGTCGGATCGCGATCCGAGGGTCCCGAAACCCCCTCCTAACCCCCAAACCCTAACAAATCTGCTATTTAAACCCCCTCCCCGTGCCATTTTTGGGCTAAACCTATCCCTAGCTTCCTCCCTTAACCTCCCAGCCGCCGGCGCATCATTTTCCGTGCCCGGCCACCTCCTGCCCGCCACTTGGCGCTGCCCCCGCCGCCAGCCGCCACCCAGCCGTCGCCCCTGGCCACTCTAGGCGCGCCACCTGGCTTCCCTTCGTCCCCCAGCAGCCTCCCGCCGCCGCAGGCCCGTCCCAGGCCCGCCCGGGCCCCGATCTAGGCCCCGAGGGCCGCAGCCAGCCCGAGCGCCCCGCTCGCTCCTCCCGGTGCCTCTGTCCGACCCCGTCGTCGGAGTGTCGCCGCCGGGTCGCCGGAGCCTCGCTGTGATGCCCCCAGGCCAGGCCTCGCCGCCCCTCTCCTTCCCGTCCTTCTTCCTCCTCGCTCGCTCACCTTCTCTCTCTCCCTCGCAGGGCGCCGCCGCCCGTGGAACCGCCGCCGTCCCTGCCGGGCCTCGCTGTCGCCGGATCTGGCCGGGACGGAGCCCCCTCACCGGATCCGTTCATCCCGGCCATCCCCGGCCTCCTCCCATCACCGGAGCGGCTCCCCGCCGTTGTAGACCGCCGCCGCTGCCGTCCCTGTAACCTGCCCGTGCACGAGCACGAGGGCAGGACGATGAGCCGGCCTCCCCTCTTCGTGGGCCCCTTCCTGGACCGCATCGGCCGGCCTAGCAGGCCCAACCCAAGCCGGCCTGCCTCCTCCTCCTCCACCGATCTGGGCCTAGCCCAGCTGGGTGAGCTCCCCACAGCCCCTCCTGTTCAGCCCGCAGTGCACCAGATTCGGCCTGTTGCTATTTTTTTCCTGTCCAGCGATTTAATCTTTATCCAGTGTATTATCAGTTTTACAGAAAGTCCCTCATATTCATGCATTTAATAACTCATTAACCGTGCATCGGATTAAAATGTTTTATATATGTAAAATGCTCAGAAAATTGTGTAGATTAATAATATGCCATTTTCATCTATGTTAAAAATGTTTAAATTGCTGTTTGCATTAATTTGCTTATATGCCATGCTAAAATGCTTTATTTCATAACTAAATAACCGTAGCTCCATTTTAAATAAACTTTATATGTAAATGGGGTGGAAAAATGCCTAGTTTAACATGGTCCACTTTATTTTCCTGTTTAACAACAATAAAATTGTGTTTAGGGCAGAACAGTACCAAAACTAAAATATGCATATGAGGATTTTCCGGAATTGTTGTTTGTTGTTTCCGGCCTCATTTAAACTTGCCTAGATAGGTAGTTTTCATATGTTTCACCTCTTGCCATGTTTAACAACATTTAATATTGTTGGGTACATAACCGAGATCAAACTAAATAATTACATGTGGTGTTTTGTCAATATGCAACTGTTGCATATTGAGCTCCACTTAATTTGTAGTATTGTGTGTTGCAGTTTGCCATGCCATGCCTCTTTAAACCGGACATGCATCATACTTGATTGTGCATCTGTCCATGATTATGCTTGTGTGTTTACCATGTTTGTTTCTTTCCGGTGTTGCTTCTTAGTTCGGGTAATGTTGCGATTGTGAGGATTCGTTCGACTACGTCCGCCTGTCTTCTTCATGGACTCGTTCTTCTTCCTAGCGGGATTTCAGGCAAGATAATCGCTACCCTGGATCTCACTACTATCATTGCTATGCTAGTTTCTTCGTTCTATCGCTTTGCTGCGCTACCCATCATCTGTTTGTCGATCCATCCCATGTTGCCATGCACCTCTAACCTTTGACACCTTTCCTATGCAAACCATTGATTGGCTATTTTACCGCTTTGCTTAGCCCCTCTTATAGCGTTGTTAGTTGCAGGTGAAGTTGAAGATTGCTCCATGGTGGACAGGATTTATGTTGGGATATCATAATATCTCTTATATTATTAATGCATCTATATATTTGGTAAAGGGTGGAAGGCTCGGCCTTATGACTGGTGTTTTGTTCCACTCTTGCCGCCCTAGTTTTCGTCATACCGGTGTTATGTTCCCGGATTTTGCGTTCCTTACGCGGTCGGGTGATTTATGGGACCCCCTTGACAGTTCGCTTTGAATAAAACTCCTCCAGCAAGGCCCAACCTTGGTTTTACCATTTGCCTCACCACCACCTATATTTCCCTTGGGAGTAATTAACACAAGGGTCATCTTTATTACAGCCCCCCTGGGCCAGTGCTTGTCTAGGTGTTGGTCCGAACCAGAGCCACTTGCAGCGCCACCTCGGGGAAACTCGAGGGCTGGTTTTAGTTGTACGTAGTGTTCATCTGGTGTTGCCCTGAGAACGAGATATGTGCAGCTCCTATCGGGATTGTCGGCGCATCGGGCGGTTTTGCTGGTCTTGTTTTACCATTGTCGAAATGTCTTGTAAACCGGGATTCCGAGTCTGATCGGGTCTTCCTGGGAGAAGGTCTATTCCTTCGTTGATCGCGAGAGCTTGTCATGGGCTAAGTTGGGACACCCCTGCAGGGTATAATCTTTCGAAAGCCGTGCCTGCGGTTATAGGCAGATGGGAATTTGTTAATGTCCGGTTGTAGATAACTTGACACCAGATCCGAATTAACACGCATCAACCGTGTGTGTAGCCGTGATGGTCTCTTTTCGGCAGAGTCCGGGAAGTGAACACGGTTTCTGGGTTATGATTGACGTAAGTAGGAGTTCAGGATCACTTCTTGATCATTGCTAGCTTCACGACCGTTCCTTTTGCTCTCTTCTCGCTCTTATTTGCGTATGTTAGCCACCATATATGCTTAGTCGCTGCTGCAGCCTCACCACTTTACCTCTTCCTTTCCCTTTAAGCTTTGCTAGTCTTGATACCCATGGTAATGGGATTGCTGAGTCCTTGTGGCTCACAGATTACTACAACAACAGTTGCAGGTACAAGTTATGCGATGATCATGACGCGAGAGCGATGTTTGCTTATTTTGAAGTTCTTCTTCTGCTTCCTCTTCGATCAGGGGATAGGTTCCAGGTCGGCAGCCTGGACTAGCAGGGTGGATGTCGTTTGAGTTTCTGTTTGTGTTTCATCCGTAGTCGGATAATGCTCTGATGTATTGTGATGTTGTATTCGTGTGGCATTGTATGCCTTATGTATGTATCCCCATCTATTATGTAATGTTGATGTAATGATATCCACCTTGCAAAAGCATTTCAATATGCGGGTCTATCCTTGGTGGGACCTTTGAGTTCCTTTTGGATAGGGTCGCGTATTGGGCGTGACAAGTTGGTAATCAGAGCCTCGACCGACCATAGGAGCCCCCTTGATTGTTGGCCGTTGTTGAGTCTAGAAGAAAACTATTTTGAGTCTTAGGATTATATATATCGGAGAGTAGGAATTCTTTTTACTCCTCAGCCTCCTTCGTCGCTCTGGTGAGGACTCTTGACGTAGATGTTTTGACTTTCCTCTCCTCAAATTTCACTCAAATTTTTTTTAGGATCACACGGGTATCTTGGAATCGTTCCGATGGTTTTGTGACGAGAACATTGTTCTTGGTGCCTCCTGTCTATTTATGTGGCTTTGACCCGGGGAGTCGAGCTCTGAGGTGTTGTCGTCACAATTTTATCATTGCAGTTCTGGAATACCTGAGTTTTGCCGACATCGAAAATCTCTTTTATGCAGTTGTTGGTGAGATAACCCCGATAACCCAGTACTGGGGCGAGCTCGGGAGTATTGCCATAACTCGTATAATGGATGCTTTTCGAAGGTTGAGGTACACGATTTCCGAAGGTTTCTTGGTTATGTGTTGACGGATGGATACAGCTGGATGTAGGGATTGTTAGTTTGGGTGAGATATATTGCTTCCCCTGTATCCCCAACACCAGATTGCATAACCAGAAAGTTTCGGGAGTTTTATAGGTGGGAATTCAAGTAGCTCCTAGAATATCTTTTCGACAGATGCATGATATGAGATTGGGGTTTGACATCTAGTGATCCGCCTTTCCACAGTCGTTTTTACAGTGGTCTCGTTGTGTCTTAAAGAACCCTTGGCTATGCTGGTTCGGGGACACTTCGTATGTCATGTGCACTGCCTTGTACATGATGGTGCTGTACACTCGAGCCTGTGTGGGCCCCACCACGAAAACTTTGGATGAAATCTCTATCATATGTTTGTTCCAGCTTATTCTGCAAGCCAAATCCTTTGTTTTGTTTTATTTGTGGTATTCGAGTTGCTTCAAAGTCAAGTGTTGATTCCATACCTTTCCTAAGCGGTGTTCTCATATTTCTATGGGAGTGGTAATCCTTCTTGATCATCGAGATTGTCATCCCAATTCTTTCCAACCGGTGTGCTTCTTCTCAAGTGGATCCGATCATTTCAACATTCGCAAGATCATCTCTCAGTTTCCCAACGTTGTTCGTTTCATCCGTCCCCAAGTTGCCTTTGTTTTCCCTGCTCTCCCACCCTTTTTCTTCTAGGACTCAGATTTCTTAATCATGTATCCTTTTATTTGTGGGAAGTCTCTTCGTTCTTTGCTTTCAATGTTCTTATCCGGTGGATTTCCCATGAAGATGCTCAACAGTTTCAAGCTCATCATCCTTCATCGTTTTTTCTTCTCTGGAGGTTTCAATTCAAGCCTTGTCGATCATATCCTTTCCTCGTTTCAAATATATTTTTTCTCATGCCGGTGTATCTCTTGATCATTGACCTCTCGCTTACCATTTGTTCCAGTGTGCGGAAGATACCTCAAAAGTTTCGTGTTATCATTCCTAATCTGTTCAAGATATTTCGAGGTTGTTATCTCATTCAAGCTATTTAATTCAACTGGTGCAATGTCTTTTTTTCAAGCAATCATTCAACGGTGTATCTTTTGAGTGGGACATAACCCACAGGTCTTTTTCCAGGATCTTACCTGACTCTTCTAATTTTCCCAGAGCCATTCCCAAAGTCTTTCGAAGTTGGACGTAAGAATGATTTATCATAAGTCATATGTCCTTCTCCAAGATCTTTCAAATTCTTTCATCGTTGGTTCAACCTTTCTAATTTTCATCCCGGAGTATCTCAACAATTCTTGGTGGTGTTCTTCATCGTCATTCTCGGATGTTGAAGACCGAAGAAGGATTTCTCTTAAATCTTCGTCCGTTCTCTTGAAGATTCATAGTTCTAGCTTATGTCATTCTCTCATAATTGTTTTCGATTGTGAGAATTCTTTTCAACCATCTGATGCCTTTCAGGAGTTGCTTCCTTTCTTGATAATCCGAATGCTATCATTTCTGAATATTACTCATTCTCAACCTTCAACTCTTGTTCTCCAAATCTTACCGGTGAATCGTTCAAATACCCTCTAATAAGTTCATGATCTCTTCGTTCTCATGTATCTAAAATTCTAAATTCCCTCAAGTATCTTCATTCGTTCTCTAATTCTTCCCGGTGTTTCTTTATATTTTCTTCGTTCATTTTCAATTCTTACGGTGGTTTGTTCAAGATTTCTCTTCCTCCGTTATCATATCAAATATTCGTTGTTTCCAAATCCTACCGGTGGTTCCTTGAAGACCTTCACAAGTTCGCGCCATATCTATCTTAATCCTTTCTACGAGAATAAGTAGTATGCCAAATCCATTGCTTTTCATCAATTTAATTTGATGAAGGATGAGCATACAATAAATCTTATTCTTATTTCCTCCAGGTGATTCAATTCTTTTCTTCCGGAGATTGTTCATGATGAAGTAATTCTCGGTTCTAGTATTCATCTTTTCTTTCCGGAGTTCCAAGTTTTCTCGGTTATATCGTCGCAAAGCTCCATCTAAATCATTGCAAGGGTTCACCTTGTGTTCTCAACCTCTCTTTCTTTCTATCATTCTTTTATTACCGGAGTTCTTCATGGAGGCTCTACATGATGGTTCGTCAAGGATTCTTTTCATTCTTCAATTGTTCTTTAAGATTTCTCTCAAAGTTATAATCCGCCAAGCTTTACTCTAAAATAAACATGGTGCCCAACACATGTTTTATTTTGAGGAGTTCAAGTATTCTTCTTTTGCATTTCGAAGTGCAATTCCTTCTACCTTATCTCTTGAGGTGGTGTTATGTCAGTCTTGACCATTTGAGTTGGTGTTTCATGATTCACATGTTGTCAAGAATGAGATATTTTAAAAACCATCATTTTTCTCTTCGATCATGAGGTATTTTAAATCCATCAATCTCTTTTTTGGAGTTATCTTGGGTTATATTTCACCTAAAGCCTTCCATTGGGAATGTTGCTATTTGTGGTGCTTATCATTGATCCAAGCTTTCTCCATATCCTTCTCGGTGAAAGAGGTTTTTTCATCTCTTCGTTGATCTCAAACAAGTAATTGTTTTTCGTTAGTGACAGAATGTCATCTCATAATTTTGGGATGTTTTCCATAAGCCCACTACAAGCTTATTCTTTTCGCTGTTGGTTTTCCAACAACTCTGTTCAATCCTTCTTTGCAAGGATGCTTTCCAAGTTCATTTGCGGCAGAAATTGTCATTTTCTTCTCCGCCCCTTTATCCTAACAATCTAGCTTATATTCTTTCGTTCCGAAGGCATTGTGATGTTGCTCTTTTCACTCATCATCTTGCTTTGGCAAGATCATGTTCTTCTCCTTGCTTCTCCATTTAACTGGAGTGTTGTGTCTAGCATTCCTCTTTTAACCAGAGTCTCATCTAGGTGCTATCATTTTGCCAAGTTCTAATTCGTTTCCTTCCATTTCCAACCGGAGTGTTGCATCAGCTCTGCAATATCTTTGCATCTTATCAAGTTTTGCTCCTCTTGTCAGTCGGAGTGCTATCAAAATTATATCATTCTTATTCATTCTTATCTCGTTTCAACCAGAGTGGTTTCCATTCCTTCTTGTCAATTGTGCTCGTCATTTATGTCTTGGCAACCTTCAAGCTCTCGTAATGTTCCTTGTTCCTTTTTTTCTAACGGATTGTTTGCAATCTCGTTCATCTCTAATTGCTGAACCTCTCAAGGTTCGTGGTTTCACTCATTGGTCGAAGAAGCAACTTAGTTTTACCGCTTATCTTCCTCTTCCGTTTCCCTCCGATGCCATCCTAGATCTCGGGACGAGATCCTCTCGTAGTGGTGGAGTGTTGTAATGCCCCGGATACAACTTTCCATATTTGTAACTCCAACTCTTGCCTTTTCCGGAGATGCGATATGTTATTTCCTCCGTGGTTGGGTTTTGTCTGCTGTTTTGCATTTTGTTCTTGTTATGCATCTCATCTCATAGCATCATGCGCATTGCATCGGCATCGTTTTCATAAAACTTGCATCCGTTCGGGTTCCGCCGGTTCTCTCCATTGTCCGTTCTGAGCCCGACCACACTCGCACGCGCCCGCGGCACCTCCGAAATATTATTTTATAAGTGGCATAAAAATGTTCTCGGAATTGGTTGCAACTTGTCATGCGGTCTTATTATAGTGTAGACAGGCCGCCTGCCAAGTTTCGTCGCATTCGGAGTCCGTTTGACTGCCCAACCGTTAAACAGAGCGGTACCGTTGCCGGTACCTTTGTCGGACATGTTCGGTCTCCGAAAATCGTGCCGGGCTGCATTTCTCCTCTCTCTCCTATCAGCCCTAGCCTCTCTCTCACACAGCCCACTAACCCCTTCTAAACCCACCTAACCTTCCCCTCTGGCCGGAACCGTCGGATCGCGATCCGAGGGTCCCGAAACCCCCTCCTAACCCCCAAACCCTAACAAATCTGCTATTTAAACCCCCTCCCCTTGCCATTTTTGGGCTAAACCTATCCCTAGTTTCCTCCCCTAACCTCCCAGCCGCCGGCGCCTCATTTTCCGTGCCCGGCCACCTCCTGCCTACCACTTGGCGCTGCCCCCGCCGCCAGCCGCCAGCCAGCCGTCGCCCTTGGCCACTCTAGGCGCGCCACCTGGCTTCCCTTCGTCCCCCAGCAGCCTCCCGCCGCCGCAGGCCCGTCCCAGGCCCGCCCGGGCCCCGATCTGGGCCCCGGGGGCCGCAGCCAGCCCGAGCGCCCCGCTCGCTCCTCCCGGTGCCTCTGTCCGACCCTGTCGTCGGAGTGTCGCCGCCGGGTCGCCGGAGCCTCGCCGTGATGCCCCCAGGCCAGGCCTCGCCGCCCCTCTCCTTCTTGTCCTTCTTCCTCCTCGCTCGCTCACCTTCTCTCTCTCCCTCACAAGGCGCCGCCGCCCGTGGAACCGCCGCCATCCCTGCCGGGCCTCGCTGTCGCCGGATCTGGCCGGGAACGGAGCCCCCTCGCCGGATCCGTTCATCCCGGCCATCCCCGGCCTCCTCCCATCGCCGGAGCGGCTTCCCGCCGTCGTTGACCGCCGCCGCCGCTGTCCCTATAACCTGCCCGTGCGCGAGCACGAGGGAAGGACGATGAGCCGGCCTCCCTCTTCGTGGGCCCCTTCCTGGACCGCATCGGCCGGCCTAGCAGGCCCAGCCCAAGCCGGCCTGCCTCCTCCTCGTCCACCGATCTGGGCCTAGCCCAGCTAGGTGAGCTCCCCATAGCCCCTCCTGTTCAGCCCGCAGTGCACCAGATTCGGCCTGTTGCTATTTTTTTCCTGTCCAGCGATTTAATCTTTATCCAGTGTATTATCAGTTTTACAGAAAGTCCCTCATATTCATGCATTTAATAACTCATTAATCGTGCATCGGATTAAAATGTTTTATATATGTAAAATGCTCAGAAAATTGTGTAGATTAATAATATGCCATTTTCATCTATGTTAAAAATGTTTAAATTGCTGTTTGCATTAATTTGCTTATATGCCATGCTAAAATGCTTTATTTCATAACTAAATAACCGTAGCTCCATTTTAAATAAACTTTATATGTAAATGGGGTGGAAAAATGCCTAGTTTAACATGGTCCACTTTATTTTCCTGTTTAACAACAATAAAATTGTGTTTAGGGCAGAACAGTACCAAAACTAAAATATGCATATGAGGATTTTCCGGAATTGTTGTTTGTTGTTTCCAGCCTCATTTAAACTTGCCTAGATAGGTAGTTTTCATATGTTTCACCTATTACCATGTTTAACAACATTTAATATTGTTGGGTACATAACCGAGATCAAACTAAATAATTGCATGTGGTGTTTTGTCAATATGCAACTCGTTGCATATTGAGCTCCACTTAATTTGTAGTATTGTGTGTTGCAGTTTGCCATGTCATGCCTCTTTAAACCGGACATGCATCATACTTGATTGTGCATCTTACCATGATTATGCTTGTGTGTTTACCATGTTGTTTGTTTCTTTCCGGTGTTGCTTCTTAGTTCCGGTAATGTTGTGATTGTGAGGATTCGTTTGACTACGTCCGCCTGTCTTCTTCATGGACTCGTTCTTCTTCCTAGCGGGATTTCAGGCAAGATGACCGCTACCCTGGATCTCACTACTATCATTGCCATGCTAGTTGCTTCGTTCTATCGCTTTGCTGCGCTACCCATCATCTGTTTGTCGAGCCATCCCATGTTGCCACGAAACTCTAACCTTTGACACCTTTCCTATGCAAACCATTGATTGGCTATGTTACCGCTTTTCTCAGCCCCTCTTATAGCGTTGTTAGTTGCAGGTGAAGTTGAAGATTGCTCCATGGTGGACAGGATTTATGTTGGGATATCACAATATCTCTTATATTATTAATGGATCTATATATTTGGTAAAGGGTGGAAGGCTCGGCTTATGCCTGGTGTTTTGTTCCACTCTTGCCGCCCTAGTTTCCCTCATACCGGTGTTATGTTCCCGGATTTTGCGTTCCTTACGCGGTCGGGTGATTTATGGGACCCCCTTGACAGTTCGCTTTGAATAAAACTCCTCCAGCAAGGCCCAACCTTGGTTTTACCATTTGCCTCACCACCACCTATATTTCCCTTGGGAGTAATTAACCCAAGGGTCATCTTTATTACAGCCCCCTCGGGCCAGTGCTTGTCTAAGTGTTGGTCCAAACCAGAGCCACTTGCAGCGCCACCTCGGGGAAACTCGAGGGCTGGTTTTAGTTGTACGTAGTGTTCATCCAGTGTTGCCCTAAGAACGAGATATGTGCACCTCCTATCGGGATTGTCGGCGCATTGGGCGGTTTTGCTGGTCTTGTTTTACCATTGTCGAAATGTCTTGTAAACCGGGATTCCGAGTCTGATCGGGTCTTCCTGGGAGAAGGTCTATTCCTTCGTTGATCGCGAGAGCTTGTCATGGGCTAAGTTGGGACACCCCTGCAGGGTATAATCTTTCGAAAGCCGTGCCTACGGTTATAGGCAGATGGGAATTTGTTAATGTCCGGTTGTAGATAACTTGACACCAGATCCGAATTAAAACGCATCAACCGTGTGTGTAGCCGTGATGGTCTCTTTTCGGCGGAGTCCGGGTAGTGAACACAGTTTCTGGGTTATGATTGACGTAAGTAGGAGTTCAGGATCACTTCTTGATCATTGCTAGCTTCACGACCGTTCCTTTTGCTCTCTTCTCGCTCTTATTTGCGTATGTTAGCCACCATATATGCTTAGTCGCTGCTGCAGCCTCACCACTTTACCCCTTCCTTTCCCTTTAAGCTTTGCTAGTCTTGATACCCATGGTAATGGGATTGCTGAGTCCTCGTGGCTCACAGATTACTACAACAACAGTTGCAGGTATAGGTTATGCGATGATCATGATGCGAGAGCGATGTTTTCTTATTTTGAAGTTCTTCTTCTGCTTCCTCTTTGATCAGGGGATAGGTTCCAGGTCGGCAGCCTGGGCTAGCAGGGTGGATGTCGTTTGAGTTTCTGTTTGTGTTTCATCCGTAGTCGGATAATGCTCTTATGTATTGTGATGTTGTATTCGTGTGGCATTGTATGCCTTATGTATGTATCCCCATCTATTATGTAATGTTGATGTAATGATATCCACCTTGCAAAAGTGTTTCAATATGCGGGTCTATCCTTGGTGGGACCTTCGAGCTCCTTTTGGATAGGGTCGCATATTGGGCGTGACAATCTTTGCCTCCTGAACTTAAAGAAGAGATTTCTCAGCTCAACCTGGTCATAGTTGAGGCTGGCCTTGCCAATATTCTGGAAGTTATCCCTACTCTTGAGGAAGAAATCCGCAAGGCCCAGCCAGGCAACGCCGATCTACAAAAACGTGTCAAGCATTCCGATTTCACGAAGGATCAGTACGGTACCCTCCGATTTAGGAGATGGATTTGTGTGCCCAACCTGTCAGAAGCCCAAGAATCCTCATATTCCATTCACCTTGGATGTACAAAAATGTACGAAGACCTTCGACAAATATTCTGGTGGGATGGAATGAAGAAAGACATTGCTTATTTCGTGGCCTGTTGCGACATATGCAACAAAGTAAAGGCAAAACATCAGAAGCCAGCCGGACTTCTCCAACCGCTCCCAGTGTCACAATGGAAATGGGATGATGTCTGTATGGATTTCATCACAGGACTACCTAAGACCCGACGGGGCAATGATGCAATCTGGGTCATAGACACATTAGCCAAGGTAGCCCACTTCCTCCCGACCAGTACCTCATATCGAGCAGATGAGCTTGCACAATTGTATGTGTCCATAATAGTCAGTCTGCATGGAGTCCCCTAAACATTACTTCTGACCGAGGTTCACTTTTTACCTCCTCTCTTTGGTCCCGTCTCCATCGAGCCTTAGGGATAGAATTAAAATATAGTACCACTTATCATCCTCAGACCGATGGACAGATAGAACGGGTAAACCAAATACTCGAGGATATGCTGCGAGCCTGTGCTTTGGCCCAAGGCCCAAGATGGGAAGACTGCTTGCCTTACGCCGAGTTCTCATATAACAATAGCTTCCAGACCAGTTTAAAGATGTCACCATATGAAGCTTTGTATGAACATAAGTGCCGCACTCCATTGAATTGGTCTCACACCGGAGATAGCCATATTTTCGGAACGAATCTCATGCTGGAAGCCGAGAAGCAAGTCAAGGAAATTAGAGATTGATTGTATTTGGCCAAATCACGACAGAAAAGTTATTATGATGCAAAGCACCGACATATCAGCTTTGAACCCGGAGCACATGTCTGTCTTCGAGTCACGCCTATGAAAGGTATCAAGAGGTTTCAGACTCGTGGAAAATTGGCACCTAGATTTATTGGTCCATTTCCTGTTATGATGCGAGTGGGTGCTGTGGCATATTAGTTGGAGTTGGCCACTGAATTGTCAGACGTGCACAACGTGTTCCATGTTTCCCAATTGCGATGGTGCATATCACCTCCTGAGAAAAGGACTGATTTGACAGAAATAGAGATGGCAAAGGACTTAACATATGAAGAAAGGCCGGTGAAAATTTTGGATCAGATGGAAAGAGTCACTCGCAGTAAAGCACGTAAGTTTTACAAAGTCCAATGGAAGCATCACACAGAGCCAGAATCAACATGGGAATCAGAAGAATTTCTAAGGGCATGTTATCCATAATGGTTTTCCCAAGCAACCGAATCTCGAGGACGAGATTCATTCTAAGTGGGGGAGGTTTGTGACAGCCTGGTTTTTGCCCTCTTTTCTTTGCCTGGTTTTCAGTTGAGTTGGTTTTGAGTTTGGAGTTTTTGAATCATTTCATTTGGACTTAGCCACTTGGGTACCCCTTGACTTTCACCCAAGTACTTCTTCTCCTCCTCAAACCATCATTTCACTCCTGTATCAACTCAAAATATTGCTTGGAATATTTTTCTTAAATGAAAAATATTCATTTTGCCCTCCAAAACCCTAGCTAGCCCTTTGTGCTCCAAAGCAACCCTAATTTTTCTTGCCCCAAAAATCCTGAGAAAAATTCCAGTTATTCCTTGAACCCTAGGGCACCTTTCTGAGAAAAAATATTTTATCACTCTTTGGAATATTTTGGTTACAGAAATAATTTCATTTTTGGACAGAAATGTTAGTTTCTACAGCAACTACCATTTTACTAGCTCCATTGTAGCTGGTTTTTCTTGTGCCTATTTACCCTAGTAAGTATAAGCAAGCCTCCAAAGCTCAGCCCCAAACTCCAAGTGGTTTGACCATAGTAAACCTCCAAAGTTACTCTCCAGAAACTTGCTTGCAGTACAAATCCATTTCTACTGCACCTGGATCCAAGCCCAACCGTGGTAACACTCCAAACTACCGAGGATTACACGCCAGACATCAAGTTAGTGCTTAGGGTGGCCTGATGTCATAGTTCACACAGTGACCGCGTTCGTCCGGGCGTGCTGGCATGCAAAACAAGCACTCTGCGTGCCGCCTAGCGCTCTATTGAGCGCGTGCTCGCTGCCCAGCCTGCCCGAGCATGCCAAACCTCGCCACCATCCTCGTCTCCACTCCCTTAACTCCCCCTGGCACTCACCGACGCCGAGCTCACCACAGCGGGCACGGGCACGGTCCGGCCAACGACACAGTGCACGGCGCACTATGCTTGTCGTCTTCCCCCTCGCCCCTCTGCTCGTCCGCGCCTGCCAATAGTTTTCGCATGATCTCCGTCCTCTTCCCCCTCTCTCACTGGCGCCATTCATCACCGGGCTCCATGGACAGGTATCCTCCAGCGGAGCCCGAACCCCTCTCGCCGCCCGCCTATAAATGCCGCCACCCCCGCCTCTTTGAGCACCCGCAGCTACTCCCACACCCTCGACAACCTAGTAGAAGCCGCAGCCCGGCTAGGCAGGCCGCGGGCTGCCGTCCCCGAGCCCGAGCTCACCGGCGATCCCCTTCGGATTGTCCCCGCAGCTCCAACCCCTCCCAGGCCAGGGCGACCCTGCTAGTGCCTCCGCCACTCTTCGGTGAGGCCGTTCCGCCCTGTTGGAGCCCCTGGAGCCGCCCCGAGCTGCCGTCGTTTTCGTCTCCAGCGACCGCTGCCCTCTGCCTCCGCTGGAGAGGCCATTTCCGATGCCATCCAGTCACCTCTAGCCACGCTACGGGTATGGGCAGGTGCGCCATCTTCTTCTCCTTCGATCCTCCCTCTTGTTTGACCTCAAGACCCCTCGCCGCCAGCATGTGCTCCGCCTCCCTCTGTTTCCTTCTCACCCTCCTTCGGACCTGACTAGCGGGGCCCGCTAGTCAGCCACTCAGTACGCGCGTGATGCGGTACGAGTGGTGGCGCCCTGGGCGTTTACGCCTTGGACGTCAACCCTCAGTCTGTTTTATTTTTATTTCAAATTCATTTAAATCCTGGAAACTTCAAACAGCCACAACTTTTATTCTATAAGTCCAAATGCATTGATTCTTTTTGCATTGTGTTCTTTGTCCAAAAATCTAGCAGCACCCAAAATATGGGATTTTCCCTTGCTGTCTAGATTTTTTGGTAATTTTTCAGAAGGTTTCTTGATGTTTTCTTTTTGTGGTGTTATTAATTTTCAGAAGAGCAAGCTTGTCTTGAGGATCACCAGGAGGTTTGTGAACCTCATCAGCACTAAGGCAAGCCACGACAACATTTTCATAGTGCCACTTCAATATTTGTGATTTTACTACTTGAACTTATGATTATTCATGCATTTAAATAATTGTTATGATCATTATATTCTTTTGAATGCCTGTCATGTTAAGTATGCTTGATTTACAGAAAGTTTGAAATGAATCTTCTTGATAAGCTAACAAGAACTTAGTTATGAGTAATGATAAAATGATATGGCCATGGAGATTAATAATTAGTTTAATTATTATTCTTGCATGATGAAAAATGATGAGATTGCTAGAAATGATTCTGGTTTAAGTGAGGTTGGATCTCAACCAGAGAAGTACCATGCGTTAATGATGGCTCCATCGGAGCATAGTTGACTTAGTTATTTTCATGGATATGTGATGCATATGTTAAGTGATGCATAGCATGGCATTATGACACCGGTTACTTTCACTTTAAGTTGAACCTGATAAATAATTCAACTTGAATGTGTTTGTTGACCGGGTCATGGTGCCGCTGAAACGAGTTTTTCCCAATGCAACCACATTTGCCGGTATGGGACGGCTTAATGTGTTTAAATGTCGTGCCTCTGGTTGGTGCCTCCATCTAGGGAAGGTTATGGGCGTGTTGTACCCTGGCCTGGTAAGCAGGCATAACCTTGTGAGCCCATTGATGAGTTAAGTTTTTGGGTCCCAGAGTGGATCTTTGCCATGACGGTGGTTTGAGGAGTTTTGAGGTAGACACGGGGCCACCCAGGACTAGCCCGATGGGGATTGAGACGGAGTGGCCGGGAGAGTGTCATGACAACAAAGTGGTTTCGTCGGAATGTTGTTGGTCCAGCCGAATGGGAGTGCGAGGCCATGGGTTCTGTAGTGTGGGTCCAGTGCGGTACCTCTACAGAGTGTATTAATCTATCGATAGCCGAGTCCACGGTTATGAACACACTCGAAAGTAGGGTACACCATGGGTCAACACTTAATAAATTTGCACACTAAGATTTGCACTGAGGTAATGGCAGTAAGGCCATCGTGTTGAGTTGGACAAGGTGTGGTCGGGTTGTGATCGCCGTAAGGATCACGAGATTGTCTTTGAGTTCTACACGTTTGTGGTCTGGAAATGATCACGTTCGGTAAGCCAGTCCATGGACGAGTACCACTTGAGCATAATCACAGCATGTTGGATATATTGTTGCATTCTTATTAATTGGTTAAATATCATGATATTGTTCGTCATTATGTTTATGCTTGTTGTGAGCTTGCAAGTACATTCAATGTACTGACCTGGCGTGTCATGCCAGATTTCAGGAAAGTCTCGTTGGAAAGGGGAGCTGTCCGAGTCTATATCGTCTCCACATCAGTGTCCCTGTGCTATGGAGTCCCGCTACGACGTTGTTCCACTGCCGCGTAGTTGTCATGATCGAGGCCCCTTTATGTTTACTAAATAATGTACATATTGTTCAGCCGCACCGTCTGTCACATCCCTAGCTTCTGGTAATGCTCTAGGCTAGCTCATGTGTGCATCATGTTTAAATTCTGAAAAGTTGAACTGAGGGAATTTTGGAAGCCTCAAAAACTTAAATAAAAGAGGGGCAAAAACCCTAGATATCTCATTCATTGTTCCAAAATGTTCTTCTTAAATGTTTGATAATTTTTGGCAAGGGTTCTGGTCCCAACCAAAATATTGAACATTTTTAAGGATTTATTTTTGGGATTTTGAATTTAAATCATTAGCTATTTCAATTTGAATTATATTCATATAATTAGAATATAATTTCAAATACCCCTGAAATATTTTATGAGCTTTTGGAAAAGTCCATCTAGCCAAATAAAATTATTCAGAGGAGTTTTTGGCATTGTTTGAATTTGTTTAAAATTCAAAAACAGTGGCAAAAGATTAAATAAAAAAACAAAACAGAGAAAAAAAAATAAAAAGAACAGAGCCTACCTGGCCTTACCCGTGCAGCCACCAGAGCCGGCCCAGCTCCTGTGCTGGTCCAGCACTGTGCGGCCCAGCCCACCTCCTCCCCCTTGTCCTCTTCCTCCTCTGCCAGGAGGACGAACAGAGGTGAGGCGTGGCGCGCGCCGACGCTGCCTCGGCCACCTCCTGCTTCCCCTGGCCGCGTGGATGAATGCCCGGTGACGTCCCGATCCGCCCGACCTCTCTCACTCCTCCCCTGCTCCCTCTCTTGCCGTTTCCCACCTCACCGAACACGCTCGCCGCCGCCGACGAGCTCCCTCGTGGCCACCGGCCACCCCTAGCCTCGCCGATGCGCTCAAAGGCTCCGCCTCGACCCCCTCCTTCCTCCCCACCGACCCACGGCCCTCTGGAAGCCCTGCAACGCCGCCACCATCGTTGTTCCGTCGCCGGCCACCGAAGCTCATCGCTGTCGATTCGCCGCCTCCGACGCCTCCCCGAGCTCCCCGAGGCCACCGATGCAACCCCTGTGAGCCCCTCTTCCTCTTCCCCCTTCCCTCAAGCTCGCACTCATCCCCTAGCCTCTTCCTCCACCGCGGCCGAGAGTTTCTCGCCGCCGGCCATGGCGTGGCCGTGGCCACAGCCACCCCAGCTCGTATCCGAGCCCACTGACGTGTTCACCGCGATCTCAGGAGTCCGTAGCACGCCCCAGCTCCTCCTGCCGTGCTCCCTAACCCCGACCCCGAGCTCGCCCGAGCTCCGGCCGCCGCCGAGGTCGACGCCGTGCTCAACTCTGGCCACCTCGCGGCCTCCCGTCCGTTCCTTTGGATGCGTAGGAGCAAGAGCTTCTCCCCAGTGCCCTCAGCGCGCCAAACCACCGCTCGTAGCGCCAAACCCGCCACCACCCGAACTCCGGCCGCCGCCGTCGTCATGATTGCCGTCGCCTCCGGCCACCCTAGCTTCTTCCGATGGCCCTGTTAGATGCGCGCGAGCCTGGGCATCCCGTAGAGCCCCTCCGCCGCTCTTTTGGTCATCGGAGGGCGAATCCCGACGCTCTCCGCCGTCCCTGGCCTCGCCGGCGACGAGCCTCGGGTCAACTCCGGCGAGTTTGACCCGGGTTTGACCCCCTCTCTCTCACTGACCTGCGGGCCCCGCCCGGCTAATTAGGTTAGGTTAGTTTAACTAAGCTAGGTTAGTTTAATTAGACGCTGACACTCGGGACCCACCGGTCAGGGGTTGACCGGACTGTGCCACGTTGACCTGCTGACGTCATCATGACATCAGGCTGACGCAATTAAATCATTTCTGGATTTAATTTAATTCTGAAATTCCAGAAAATAGCTAAAACTTCAATAAATCATAGAAAATTAACCGTAACTCCAAATTAAATAAATTATATATGAAAAATTATCAGAAAAATTCAAGGAATCCATCTGTACCATTTTCATGCATGCTAGAACAACTTATAGGTGCTGTTTAGCACAAATCAATTAAATGGCATTTGAATAATCACATATGGAGTTTGAATTTGAATCTTGTATTCAAACCAACTTCATTTAATCTGTTGCTAGTTGCATTAGCCCAAAACACATTCATTTTGCCATGTCATGATCATGCATCATATTGTGCATTGCATTGATTGTGTTCCCTTCTGTGTTGCCGGTATTTGTCCCCTCTCGGTGGACGTGATACCGATGATGCGATCGTTGATACCGATGAAGACTCAATGCTACCTTCAAAAGTGCCAGGCAAGCAAAACCCCCTTGTTCATTTCGATACAAACCCACTCTCTCGCTCCTGCTCTCTTTTACTGCATTAGGACAACACCGATTCAACTGTTACATGCTGCGGTAGTTGAACCCCTTTATCCTCTGCATGACCTGTCATTGCCACAGTAAATAGATGAAACCCACTAGCATGAGTAGGAGTTGTTTGAGCCCTGTTGTGCCTACTCATTCATGTTTGTTTGTCATGCCTGCTACTGCTTAGAGTTGAGTCAGGTCTGATTCATCGGGGATGAATCAGAGGTGTGTGAACATGTCCTACTGTGTGTGAGCTAAGTGTGTGAACACGATTTGGTAAAGGTAGCGGTGAGAGGCCATGTAGGAGTACATGGTGGGTTGTCTCATTGCCGCCGTCCTCAGGAACTGAGTTCTGTGTTTGTGATCCATGATTCAGTTACTACCATACATTGGGCCCTGAAATATGACCCCGCTCGACTTCTTATTCACCCTTGTCCTCTGTCCAGGAGTTGCAAGTAGTTTCTAGTGTTTGTAGTATGCTGGAGGCCGTGGACAGCACTGACCGTAGGGGTGGGCTGTGATGCGGTAGGCACGTGGCCGGGTATACCGGGCGCCCGTTTGGTGTCACGGAACCCTGTTCACATCGTTTGGGGCTGTGAGCGAAACTCCGGCCGGATCTCCTCATGGATGGAACCCGAATAGGCTATAAACCTGGACTAGAGACTTGAGTGTTTAGGTAGGTCGTGGTCTACACCCACGTCGGCTTTCGCTTGAGGTCTGCCGAGCACATGTCGTGTGCAGACACTAAGTGGTGGAAACATGTATGAAGAAGTACACCCCTGCAGGGTTAACATCATCTATTCAAATAGCCGTGTCCGCGGAAAAGGACTTCTGGGTTGCTTATATCAGTTCATAGACAAGTGAAAGTGGATACTCTAAAATACGCAAGATAAGCGTGAGTGCTATGGATGGCGTTCTCGTAGGGAGACGGGAGTGGATCCATAGTGGTGTATTGATATGGTGAATATGTGGACTCGTGTGCGCCACCTCAAAAGAGTCGCTTGCAGTCGTAGTTTAGGATAGCCACCGAGTCAAAGCTGGCTTGCTGCAGTTAAACCCCACCATCCCCTTGTTGAAAATGATGCATATGTAGTTAGTTCTGATGTAAGTCTTGCTGGGTACATTTGTACTCACGTTTGCCTATTTTATGTTTTTGCAGAGAGACTTCAGTCTCACTAGTAGTTCTGCTTGGACTTCGACGTTTAGCTTGATACCTCAGCTATGATCTTGTGCCCTCGGCAGGATCTGATAGATAGTCAGGCTTCTCAGCCTTTTCATTTATAGATGTCTGTACTCAGACATGATAGCTTCCACTTGTGCTTTGACTTGTATGCTCTGATTGTTGGGTCATGAGACCCATGTTTGTAATGTCTCGCTCCTCGGAGCCTATTGAATAAACTACTTGAGTCGTAGAGTCATTTTGTGATGCCATGTTGTATTGCACATATCGAGCATATTGTGTGTATGTTATTGAAATGCTTGGTATGTGTGGGATCTGACCATCTAGTTGTTTATCTTTAGTAGCCTCTCTTACCGGGAAATGTCTCCTAGTGTTTCACTGAGCCATGGTAGCTTGCTACTGCTCCGGAACACTTAGGCTGGCCGGCATGTGTCCTTCTTCGTTCCTGTGTCTGTCCCTTCGGGGAAATGTCACGCGATGAATACCGGAGTCCTGTTAGCCCGCTACAGCCCGGTTCACCGGAGTCCTGCTAGCCCAGTGCTACAGCCTGGATTCACTCGCTGATGACCGACACATTCGATGCTGGGTCATGGATGCCTGTCCCTGTAAGTTTGTGCCACTTTGGGTTTACGACTAGCCATGTCAGCCCGGGCTCCTTATCATATGGATGCTAGCGACACTGTCCTATACGTGTGCCAAAAGGCGCAAACGGTCCCGAGTAAAGGTAAGGCGACACCCGTGGGAATACCGTGCGTGAGGCCGCAAAGTGATATGAAGTGTTACATGCTAGATCTATGTGGCATTGAGTCGGGGTCCTGACAGCGTTGGTATCAGAGCTTGACTGCCTGTAGGATTACCAAGCCAAACTGGTCGAAGTTGAGTCTAGAAATTCTTTAGTTATGTAAGGGAATTGATTGTGGAATGGAACGTAAGGCTCTTTTTACTCCTTATACCTCATGGCCTTCTGATCTGAGTCATCATCTTCTCCTCTACGGGGATTAAGAACTAGGCTATCTCTTCTTTTATTAGGATCACGTATTACTAGTCTGTAGACTTATAAGATTGTTGGACTTAAGCCTCGTTTCAGTTCCTACTACTTCTGTATGATTATTGTTGATCTCGAGACCTTGATATTGTGCTTCTGAGTGGTTATGCCACCATTTTTGTGAATGTCTCAAGTCTTTTCTGAGCATTTACAGCCGTTATGTTGTCCGAGTCATCCCAGGTTTCTAAATAGTCTGATGCATTTGCAAAATCCTTTCCCTCTGGTTTCGATGTTCCTTTATGCCAGCTCAATCACACTAATTGTTGAGTTGAGGTATTCTATTGCCTTGACATTATGTTGGAGTTACTATTATGGCCTAGGTGTTTAGGGAGTCACCTAGTAGTCTAGCCATGATTTGTGTTCCCAGTGTGATGATTCTGGCCATCATTCTCGAAAGCATCCCGTGATGCTACTTAGTAATAGGTATTCTGTTCCTGGGTTCTTGAACCCGAGATCCACTCTAATTACTCATGTTGATAGTGTTTGCTCGTTCCTTTAGGTTATTAGTAACCTTTGCATTAGTCCTCGAGGTCCATGGTATTTTCTTCTTCCAAATACCATGAACCACTTATGGCAGTAGTTTGTTAGATCAAAAGATCATAACAAGAGTGCTCTTGATGAGTTCTCCAGTATATATTGTGGCTCTGCCAGTTCTACCTTTCTACATGGGTTATCCGGGAGAAATATGTTGAACTTCGTTCGACATGCTAAACCATGCATCCACAACTCAGAAAATCGTATGCTCCTTTGAGTTGTCCCTCTTTAGTTGTCTTCTGACCCTCGTTTATCAATTGATAGTCAAGAGTATGCGTGCAATCGTTCATCGATACCTATTACTCTTGTGGTCCGTCAAGCCATTCTATTCCGGAATGACTAGGAGAAACAAACTCCAGTACCTCATCCATATCTAGGATTGGGTCAAAACAATTGTACTCCGCAGATCAAAATGCCAATCCAGATTTTGCTCTGATCTACCTTGGAGTATTACCATCTTTATATCAAGAATGTCATGGGAATTGCACACCATCCTATGAACTCTTGACACAGTGATACTTCTCGCCATCATTGTTCATTCCTCGGTTCCTGTGTTATCGTAACCAGAATGCCGACAAGTGAATCGTGGTGTGTGAAATCAATACTGCTAGCAACTCCATTGTTTGGTAGTTAAAGGACAATAATTTCATTCTTAGCATGTTGGTTAGTGAATCATCATTCTAAGATTGATCGTGCTACCTAGTCCATTCTCCTGGTTCACTCCTCGATCGATGAGTTAGGATTATTTCAAATCCTTGCCCTATTGATCATATCGTCTTGCCCTGAAAAGCAAGATTGTTCTCGAGCTTAGTAACATACCGGTGGTTCGTGATTTTCCGAATATCTTCTCGGAAGTATTACCAGGTTGTTCCCTGACTGTTATGTTGAGCTCGTGATCAAGTTGGTTTCTTGTGAACCACCTTCTCTCCAAGAATCGGTGTTAGATATCCCCGAGCTAGTTGGTTAAGCTAGACAACAACTTGGAGAGTTGGAAGATAAAAGCTTGCCTGACTTAGTTCGTTCCAAAGGGATATTCTTGTGTAGTGTGTGTTGAAGAAAGATGATATCTTCATCGATTGGTCCTTGTGATCAGTTGTTGGACCTATTGTCTTATCAATCCTT
This sequence comes from Triticum aestivum, assembly GCF_018294505.1. Classification (NCBI taxonomy): domain Eukaryota; kingdom Viridiplantae; phylum Streptophyta; class Magnoliopsida; order Poales; family Poaceae; genus Triticum; species Triticum aestivum. The sequence continues at coordinate 560,959,331 of NC_057801.1, forward strand.
TGATTTGAGTGTGGGCTATCGTCAAATCAAATCAGTACCAACGATGCTCGTAATGTTGTCTTATTCGTGGTTGATCCCTCGAGCATACACCATTACATCTTTGGTCTGACCAATGCTATCACCGTGTTCACTTAACTATGGAATTCCTTTTAAAAGGAAACCTAGATGAATTGTTGTTGAGCCCATTGACAACATCCTTATCTCCTCCATGATTTTGTTGAACATTAAGCTAGTGTTGGAAACTTTTGAAAGCATTTGTTCATGCTAGCTCATGAAGCATATGTTGGATGAAGGTAGTGACTTCCTTTAATTCATGTGCATCTGATGCAAGTTGCCGCCGTGGATTCGAGAAAGTCAATGTTGCTTTCTTTGGAATCATTCCAAATCAGTCATGCACACGTGCGAAGAATTCTGTGGTTTGAAGACTTGCAACCCTCAATCTATATGTGTCCCTAGCACACCAAGCCACTGATTGATTTGTTCAAGGAGAAGAAGTTCCTTCTTAAGAGTATACCTTATGCAAGGACTTCGATATCCTCGATGATGGTTCCCCTCCTGAACTCGATAGTGTTCTATTATAAGACTACTTTGTGGTCATGCTTGTCTGGGACAACGTGTTCACATGTTGTAGCAGAACCAGCTCATGTTTTGGAGCTTGCTATCGTAATTCATTTCCCGAGAATCTCGCAACGTCATCTCGTCGATTTGTGTTGCAAACTTTCATTTTTCTTCCTAGACTCAATGAGTCTGGAATATCCTGACACCAACCAGATCTGAATCTCAGGCAGATATGATGGTTGGAATATTTCCCAAGAACTATATATTGGTCTCTCGATAACCGGTAAGGTGGATGTCGTGGCCAACACACCCATCCGGTAGACCTATTATTATAGTATCTTATTTGATGAAGTTGGCCACCTCCCCATAGGGATTTCGTAGGATTTACTCCCTAGTTGCCCCTATGGATTTTTGTGTTTCCGAAGTCCGACCTTTTTACTTGATGTTCTAGATATCAAACCATTTCTATGAATGGGTTACACTAGCACATCAAGGAGAACATTAGAAGCGGAGTGCTAAATGTCTCTCGGTCGATCATCCAGATTTTATTTCCTTGGCCCCGCCAAGGGTGAAATCTGAGAAGGTGTTATCTTCCTTTGCATCTGCATCCTCCATCACCATTCATCATGGTAGTAAGTTGTGTTACCGGACCCTTGACACGGATGTTGGTAAAACCTTGATGATTATGGAATTGCTCAAGTTCTTGAGAGCACGCACAAGTGCTAGGTTTGATCGTCGGCATTAACTGTATAGCGCTCTCAGTTTCCTTGGTTATGCTATAACCATTCCAATAGTGGGATAACTCTCTATTGTTGAGCCTCTTCCAAGTTACTAGATCATTCCCATCATTTGCATTTTGTTCCCAGCTTGCACCGCCAATGTGCCATTCTACCATGGGTCTCTTCCATTTCCGGTGATAAGCAAATTCATCCATTGCGTTGTCTTCAACAAGGTAATCCACATCATCCAAGTCTGAGTATGCCATTCTACTGACCCCCTCCAAACGATCGCTCGAGAATTGTCTTAGGCTGGTTTAAAGAGTTTCAATGATCTCTGAATCAAAGGTAATTCTTTTTGCCACTTAAGGGGAGATATCTACGAGTCACGGTTCCGAAGGTGTCTCGTTGTGGTTTCATGGCAACTCAACTCCTCGCTACGTTGACAATCGATTACCACCTTCTTAAGCGTGAAATTGTTGTCTACCTAGTGAACCTTCGTCATCCGTTTCTTTCCACCCCTCTTGATGTGTATCTCGTGTCTCAACCCGAGAGATGGTTCTATGTCTCATTCCGTGAGTTAATCCTGAGTTGTTCGATCTTCGAGGAGATCAACCCTACTAGAGTCTCCTTCTTCCCTCCATGTCATGTTGGCAGGATTTCTCAGAGCAAAACATCAAGACAATGATGGTGAATGAATCAACGTTCAACTGAAGTGCACCCTGGATCGTGAAGATTATACTAGTCTGCGTTACCCTTCACCTTACCCTACGCTTGAATCTCGAGACGAGATTCTTGTTTAGTGGGGGTGAGTTGTCACATCCCTAGCTTCTGGTAATGCTCTAGGCTAGCTCATGTGTGCATCATGTTTAAATTCTGAAAATTTGAACTGAGGGAATTTTGGAAGCCTCAAAAACTTAAATAAAAGAGGGGCAAAAACCCTAGAAATCTCATTCATTGTTCCAAAATGTTCTTCTTAAATGTTTGATAATTTTTGGCAAGGGTTCTGGTCCCAACCAAAATATTGAACATTTTTAAGGATTTATTTTTGGGATTTTGAATTTAAATCATTAGCTATTTGAATTTGAATTATATTCATATAATTAGAATATAATTTCAAATACCCTTGAAATATTTTATGAGCTTTTGGAAAAGTCCATCTAGCCAAATAAAATTATTCAGAGGAGTTTTTGGCATTGTTTGAATTTGTTTAAAATTCAAAAACAGTGGCAAAAGATTAAATAAAAAAACAAAACAGAGAAAAAAAATAAAAAGAACAGAGCCTACCTGGCCTTACCCGTGCAGCCACCAGAGCCGGCCCAGCTCCTGTGCTGGTCCAGCACTGTGCGGCCCAGCCCACCTCCTCCCCCTTGTCCTCTTCCTCCTCTGCCAGGAGGACGAACAGAGGCGAGGCGTGGCGCGCGCCGACGCTGCCTCGGCCACCTCCTGCTTCCCCTGGCCACCTCCTGCTTCCCCTGGCCGCGTGGATGAATGCCCGGTGACGTCCCGATCCGCCCGACCTCTCTCACTCCTCCCCTGCTCCCTCTCTCGCCGTTTCCCACCTCACCGAACACGCTCGCCGCCGCCGACGAGCTCCCTCGTGGCCACCGGCCACCCCTAGCCTCGCCGATGCGCTCAAAGGCTCCGCCTCGACCCCCTCCTTCCTCCCCACCGACCCACGGCCCTCCGGAAGCCCTGCAACGCCGCCACCATCGCCGTTCCGTCGCCGGCCACCGAAGCTCACCGCTGTCGATTCGCCGCCTCCGACGCCTCCCCGAGCTCCCCGAGGCCACCGATGCAACCCCTGTGAGCCCCTCTTCCTCTTCCCCCTTCCCTCAAGCTCGCACTCATCCCCTAGCCTCTTCCTCCACCGCGGCCGAGAGTTTCTCGCCGCCGGCCATGGCGTGGCCGTGGCCACAGCCACCCCAGCTCGTATCCGAGCCCACTGACGTGTTCACCGCGCTCTCAAGAGTCCGTAGCACGCCCCAGCTCCTCCTGCCGTGCTCCCTAACCCCGACCCCGAGCTCGCCCGAGCTCCGGCCGCCGCCGAGGTCGACGCCGTGCTCAACTCCGGCCACCTCGCGGCCTCCCGTCCGTTCCTTTGGATGCGTAGGAGCAAGAGCTTCTCCCCAGTGCCCTCAGCGCGCCAAACCACCGCTCGTAGCGCCAAACCCGCCACCACCCGAACTCCGGCCGCCGCCGTCGTCATGATTGTCGTCACCTCCGGCCACCCTAGCTTCTTCCGATGGCCCTGTTAGATGCGCGCGAGCCTGGGCATCCCATAGAGCCCCTCCGCCGCTCTTTTGGTCATCGGAGGGCGAATCCCGACGCTCTCCGCCGTCCCTGGTGTCAGGACCCCGACTCGATGTCACATCGATCTAGCCGGTAACACTTCATATCACCTTGCGGCCTCACGCACGGTGTTCCCACGGGTGTCGCCTTACCTTTGCCCGGGACCGTTTGCGCCTTTTGGCTCACGTATATGATAGTGTCGCTAGCATCCATATGATAAAGAGCCCGGGCTGACATGACTAGTCGTAAACCCAAAGTGGCACAGACTTACAGGGACAGGCATCCATGACCCAGCTTCGAACGTGTCGGTCATCAGCAAGTGGGTCCGGGCTGTAGCACTGGGCTAGCAGGACTCCGGTAAACCGGGCTGTAGCGGGCTAACAGGACTCCGGTACTCAAAGCGTGACATTTCCCCGAAGGGACAGACACAGGAACGAAGAAGGACACATGCCGGCCAGCCTAAGTGTTCTAGAGCAGTAGCAAGCTACCATGGCTCAGCGGTAACACTAGGAGACATTTCCCGGTAAGAGAGGCTACTAAAGATAAACAACTAGATAGTCAGATCCCACACATACCAAGCATTTCAATCACACACACAATATGCTCGATATGTGCAAATACAACGAAGCATCACAACATGACTCTACGACACAAGTACTTTATTCATTAGGCTCCGAGGAGCGAGATATTACAAACATGGGTCTCATGACCCAACACTCAGAGCATACAAGTCAAAGCACAAGCGGAAGCTATCATGTCTGAGTACAGACATCTATAAATGAAAAAGGCTGAGAAGCCTGACTATCTATCAGATCCTGCCGGGGCACAAGATCGTAGCTGAGGTATCAAGCTAAACGTTGAAGTCCACGTGAAACTACTAGCGAGACCGAAGTCTCTCTGCAAAAACATAAAATAGGCAAACGTGAGTACAAATGTACCCAGCAAGACTTACATCAGACCTATCTACATATGCATCATTATCAACAAAGGGGTGGTGGGGTTTAACTGCAGCAAGCCAGCTTTGACTCGGTGGCTATCCTGAACTACGACTGCGAGTAACTTTTTGAGGTGGCGCACACGAGTCCACATATTCACCATATCAATACACCACTATGGATCCGCTCACGTCTCCCTACGAGAACGCCATCCATAGCACTCACGCTTATCTTGCGTATTTTAGAGTATCCACTTTCACTTGTCTATGAACTGATATAAGCAACCCAGAAGTCCTTTTCCGCGGACACGGCTATTCGAATAGATCATATTAACCCTGCAGGGGTGTACTTCTTCACACACGCTCTCACCACTTACCGCCGTTTACACGACATGTACTCGGCAACCTTCAAGCGGAAGCCCAACGTGGGTGTCGGCCACGGCCTACCTAAACACTCAAGTCTCTAGTCCAGGTTTATCGCCTATTCGGGTTCCATCCATGAGGAGATCCGGCCGGAGTTTCGCTCACAGCCCCAAACGATGTGAACAGGGTTCCCGAGACACCAAACGGGCACCCGGTACACCGTGCCACGTGCCTACCGCATCACAGCCCACCCCTACGGTCAGCGCTGCGCACGGCCTCCAGCATACTACAAACACCAGAAACTACTTGCAACTCCTGGACAGAGGACAAGGGTGATTAAGAAGCCGAGAGGGTCCATTGGTTTCGGGCCCAATGCGTGGTAGTAGCTGAATCATGGATCACAAACACAGAACTCAGTTCCTGAGGACGGCTGCGATGAGACAACCCACCATGTACTCCTACATGGCCTCTCACCGCTACCTTTACCAAAACGTGTTCACACACTTAGCTCACACATAGTAGGACATGTTCACACGCCTCTGATTCATCCCCGATGAATCAGACCTGACTCAACTCTAAGCAGTAGCAGGCATGACAAACAAGCATGAATGAGTAGGCACAACAGGGCTCAAACAACTCCTACTCATACTAGTGGGTTTCATCTATTTACTGTGGAATGACAGGTCATGCAAAGGATAAAGGGGTTCAGCTACCGCAGCAAGTAACAGATGAATCGTTGTTGTCCTAATGCAGTAAAAGAGAGCAGGAGCGAGAGAGTAGGATTGTATCGGAATGAACAAAGGGGGTTTTGCTTGCCTGGCACTTCTGAAGATAACATTGAGTCTTCATCAGTGTCAACGATCACGTCATCGGTATCACATCTATCGAGAGGGGACAAATACCGGCAACACAGAAAGGAACACAATCAATGCAATGCACAGTATGATGCATGATCATGACATGGCAAAATGAATGTGTTTTGGGCTAATGCAACTAGCACCAGATTAAATGAAGTTGGTTTGAATCCAAGATTCAAATTCAAACTCCATATGTGGATATTTAAATGCCCTTTATTTGATTTGTACTAAACAGCAGCTATAAGTTGTTCTAACATGCATGAAAATGGTACAGATGGATTCCTTGAATTTTTCTGATAATTTTTCATATATAATTTATTTCATTTGGAGTTACGGTTAATTTTCTATGATTTATTGAAGTTTTAGCTATTTTCTGAAATTAATAAATCATTTTAGATTTATTTAAATTCCAGAAAGGAATTATTGCGTCAGCACTAGGTCATGCTAACCTCAGCATAGTCAACAGGGGCTGGTCCGGGTCAAACCTGACCAGTGGGGCCCACTGGTCAGTGACACACCGCTGGCATAAGTCACTGACGTGTGGGGTCAGTCAAAAGCCACGTCAGCAAGTCAAACTGACATCGAGGCCCACATGTCAGTGAGATAGAGAGCTAACAGGGGGGTATTTAACTTAACCCATGTTTTTATCAGCAGCGGTCCCACATGTCATGCACAAGGGTTTAATTAACTGAGTGATTAGCACCTAACCTAATGCTCCACGTCAGCTAGTGACGCCGGCGACCACGGCGACGGCGAGACCTCGCCGGAGTTGCTCGGGACGGCGCTACAGGCTGCGGTTGGGCACCCTGAGGGCACCAGGAGGGAGCCCGTGCTCCTGCGCATCCAGGGGCGCACGCAGCTGGGCACAGGGAGGCCGGGGTCGACGGCGGCGGCCAGAACGGCGGCGGCCGGAGCTACGGTTTCGGGCGGCTTAGCGCTATGGTGCACAAGAGGACGAGTTGGTGGCGGCGTTAGCTTGCTGGCACTTGCGCGCATCCATTGGTAGCATCGGGAGGGTGAGACGTGGCCTGAGTCGAGCGCAGCGTCGACTTCGGCGGCGGCCGGAGTTCGGGCCAGCACGGCGCGGTGGCTGCAGCGCGTTAGCCAGAGAGCAGAGGATCGCGTCGGGACCCTGGGAACCTGGAGAGCACGCGGGAGCTACTGGAGCGAGCGGAAGAGCTCCGGGACGCGAGGTTCGCCGGCAATGGCGATGGCCGGAGCTCGGTGCTCGCGGGGAACGGCGCTACAGCACGGGGGCGAACAAAATGGAGGAGGGGAAACGGAGTGGAGCTCACAGGGATCGTGCAGGGAGGGTCAGCGAGCTCGGGGGCGCGCCGGAGTGGACGAATTCGA